>NW_026057577.1:43785547-43884813 GCF_023721935.1 Panthera uncia | reverse complement strand
TTTAATGAGACAGCAGATCACAACTGCAACACAATTTTAAATGTTTGTAAATTAGGTCACAAAAGGGATGCAGAATGCTTACAGTATAATTCATATTCATCCAGTTAAAGTCATTCATTGAATCTTACACCAATACAAACAAGATTGTTCCATGATTAAAAGTAGCCCAAATATAATAACCAAAGCTATACTGGTGGATGTCTTTTCCTATTTAACATTTTAACATTACTTCTGATAACTAATTGTCTTACCAAATGGAATCAATAAACTAAGTTTTTAGAAACTGTTGAAAAGTGACTGAACCTCTGACAACCATGTAATTAAGTTTACAGAAATCTGGGAGTTGTAGTGAGATTAAAATACTGAGAAACTATCAACCAGTATGCATATAAAACTCCCCCATCTTATTCATGATTCTGATGCGAATGCATTCTAATGGGGTTTTTCAAAAGTTGATTTGCTGGGTATGACAAATAAACCTTGAGATTAAACTCTTTCTGACTGTTCTCTTCTAGATGTAGTTGACATAGGGTTAGCTACATTAAATCTACTTTCATATATATATTTTCCAAAAGATCTAGTCTCTGCCACAGATCACACAGATCTGGAGTAAGACCATTTGAGGTTGGATACTAGTGTCTGCCAAGTACTTTTCCCTTCCTGTTACTGTTTTTCTCAAAATTTTCTATTTCAAATGTATAACTAGAGATCATCTTTTTAGATACCAAGTGGGTCATTTTGTGCAAAAGGAAGTTTTAACAACAAACCTTCCCAGTTTGGCAATTCAGTTGCAAAGAAAAATCATCAAATTTATAGCTTCTGTTTTCAAATGATTAAAGAGAAAACAGCAATCCTATCTTTTTTTTTTTAATGTTTTTTTTTTTTTTTTAAATTTTTGTGACAGACAGAGAGAGACAGAGCATGAGCAGGGGAGGGGCAGAGAGAGAGGGAGACACAGAATCGGAAGCAGGCTCCAGGCTCCTAGCTGTCAGCACAGAGCCCGATGCGGGGCTCGAACCCACAGACTGCGAGATCATGACCTGATCCGGAGTCGGACGCCCAACCGACTGAGCCACCCAGGCGCCCCAACAATCCTATCTTATTACTAACTATGACAAGCCTTAACTTAGAAAGTACCTTATTTTGGTTAAGTTTCAACAATTCAAGCTCAGGTTACTGTCACAGTTGATTAATTATTGAAATTATTTTTACAAATGTGAAACCATTTTTTTCCCTTAAAAGAAGTGAAATGGAAGGAAGAAGCCAGTGGAGAAGAGGCACAACATGGTGGATAGGGTACATAAAACTGTGTTCAGTACATGATTTGGGTCACTTTTCGCAGCACAGTAGTTATTTTCTTATATCTTACCATGCCTCTAATAAAAGACAGTGCTAAACCTATAAATCAAAGCAAATTTGGTAAGACATTCATTTTGAAGTTTCATAAATAAATGCATTTATAATTATAAATTCTCTACAATACATTTGCATGTTTTCATAGACTAACACACAATACACAAATTCGTAAGTGTTGTTATGCTCTTAATTTTGCATAGATTTGACATTATCTTTATAAATATTCAATGAACCACAAACAAAAAAGTACCATAACTTTTTAATCTATGCAAGTTTGAAAGAAAAAAAAAAAAAAAGAACAGCCACAATTCCGTAACACAAAAAGAATATAAATCCCTTTTCTATGTAATGTCCAAGAGCTTGGTTTTGGATTTTAGTTTCAGATTTTCTTCCTTAACTGCCCCTACTCTTGCAGGGATATCTTCAAGTGTGTTGAAATTCCAACACTTGATTAATTAGTAAGTTGTGTTTCTTCCTCCAGTTTCACTTGATCTTCAGCATCAACTGCATCCATGTTGGTGTTTGTCATCTTGGGTATCAAAGCTTTGGGCCTAGGAGACAAAATCCTGGATAAGTGGTCTCTTGCTGGCAGTGCTGGGAGTGGGAGGGATTGGGAGGACACCTCAGGCCCCAACACTTGGACCGATGGCCTCAAAAATATTTTTTGATGAATGAATAAAATCATTGTTGCTGAAATAGGGACTTGATGTGTTTGATGCATATTAGTGATTCAAAGATTTGCCTAACACCGATTTGAGTCCAACAGTTTTTCTTAGTTAGTATCATGCTAAGATCCTTATATTTTGTTGAAAATTTTGTCACCAGTTCTACCTTCAAGTACTTTGGCAAATAACACGCCTTGACAGACTATGTTATCAGTGTGAATGACCAACAAAGTAGTTAATATCATTCATATCTGTGTTTTCACCCTAATATTAGGTAAAAATGCAATTTATTTTTAGATTCTTGATTATGCAACAATGCCTTTCCTTGTGAAGATACACTTGGTCATCTTGATTGCCTCTTTTTGAATTAAAATAGATTCAACCCACCCTGCTATGTGATGCTCCACCAAACTGCCCTTGTCTCAGGAACTCTGCCTCCCATGGTGATTCTGAAGCTAACCTTGATGACGCCTCAAGCAATTTTTTCTCCGTTTGATTGTGCTTTTGAAGCATTGCTCAAAGCCAAGATTTCGCTCTTGCTTTTTACCTTTCAAACTATTTTCAAAATTGTCTTAAATATTATATATTCAATGAGGTATTTTCATGGAGCTGTTTCTCAGGATTTTTCCACTCGCTGCCCATCAAGTCAGGCTCATTTCCATGTCTATAGTGATTAAATACCTAAATTTTATATAAACATCAAAATACACCTTATGAATTTGTGGCCAGCTCACTTCCAGTTTCCTAGTCATGGTTGGGGACTACGCTATGATGTTCTAAGCCATCAAATTCTCTGTGGTACACCCTTCGCTTCAAGATTATTCTGCATTTCCCTTGCTATCTTTTGCATTTTTGTTACTTACAAACTTTTGGTCTGAACATTACTGTTTGTGACCACCTCTATTTCCAACTGAAATTATAATTTAAAAGAGATATATTTTTAAGCAGTAAATGAAGAGTAGCACTTAGTCCTCTAAAGTCAGAATCTCTGGATATGTTGGTATTTTCAGACTAACATCAAGGTGATATTTAACTGAACACAGTTTCATGTTTGTAAATAGAACACTTGTCCAGATATATTTGTGGTAGGAACTATAATCATTTGGTGGGAGCCACTGGTGTTGTATGTGTGTTTGTGTGTGTTTGTTTAATCTAGAATGAAATTAACACACTGGTTTGTTTGAAAAAACAAAAACTTTTTTTCTTTCAAAAAATGACCTTTTTTAGAGAAGCACTAGTCAGTTCTGTGGTCAGGAGTTATATTCATGCCACTTGTGATCATGGCAGTGCATGAATTCACCTTGATTTGATTCAAACATGTTCAAACATACCTTTTCTTTCTGAAGCTGTGTATGTACTTTTGCTCACTGCAGAGCCTTGGAATGCATCCCAGTATGAGAAACAGAGATGCTGGAAGAGTAGAGACAAATCTCAGAGAGTATCTTGAATTAGGAGTGGAGGGAAGGAATCAGAAAACCAGAGAAAAAAGTCTGGAAGGTAAGAGGAAAATCAGGAGAATCCAGAGTGATGCAGGTGAAGCACGAAGAAATGTTTAAAATAGGAGCAGTGGTCAGTGGAGAAAAGAAGAAAGATAAGAACAAATAGATTCCTGGGAAGCTCAAGTTCTAGGATATTATTGTTGTTGAGCCTGCAGCTGAATTTAACAGGAGTTAATGAGTTAGGAAGCAAGTTCAACTATAAATATTAACCATTCTTTCAAAAGAAGATTGGCATTGCAGTAATGAAGACAAAAAGCACAGATGCTTAAGGACATGTAAGAATTAAGAAAAAGGGTGAGGTAGAGAAAGGCTTTTAAGTAAAGTTGAAGGTAGTAATAGTTAACATTATTGACTACTTACTATGTACTTCTGTTATTCATGTTTGGGGTGAGGAGACTAAGGCACAAGGAGGTTCCATAACTTGCCCAGTCATGGAAACAGGCAATGGTGTCAGGATTTAAAACCAGATGGGTTAGCTCCAGACACTTGATCTTAACTACTTCATCATACTGCCACTCTGTGCTAGAGAGAAAGGGACATTCAATGGAGTGTTAATGTTTCTGAGTTGGTCATGGGTCAGAATCATATTACAGGTGCACTGAGGAATCAGCATCAGAGGGAAGGAATGAGATGAGGATACATGAAGAGAAAGTATTTTTGAAATTCAAAAGGGAAGGTATGGCAATATAATGGCTTCCACCAGAGACAGAAAGAAATATCTTACTAGCTAGAGAACTAAGGAAACAGAAGCGAAGCCTAAGGAAAATGTATTAAGTTGGAATAATCACTGTGTGATATGTGATAGAGAGTCACTTGGGGAGGAAATCGGTAATTACCAAATAGCAATGGGGGGGGGCAGCACACGTAAAGGAACACATTTATGGTGGATGCTGTCATCTTTGCAGCCATTAAGTAGAAGAGAAGGAGTGTGTTGGGGTATAATAAGTCACTGTGACTTCTTAGCTGGGATGCTCTGTCTTTAACATAAGAGAGTAAGTATGGCAGAAAGTTGCAGCTATAGTGGGTTTGAACACTTTTTAGTGCATTACCATTAAAAGAAGGACTTTTAAGACCTTATTTAAAAGATTATAAAATTCATGAGTCTAGGCAATCTCCGTATCTTCAGTTAATTTCCCATTTCTCCTATTTGCAGTATTTATCATGTTACAGGAATTCAATATACACAGTGACTTTTATTGTTTTTCAGAGGATTAGACAGAACCTAGGAGGTGTGGAGATAGCAGAGGAGTCTGTCTCAAGAATTGTTTTATTCCATCTTCTAGGTTAAGTTGGTCTTGGAAAAAGAACTCTTTTTAGGGGAAATGAAGCTGCCAGAGCCAGTCCCATAATGACTTTTCAAGCTATTGTATCTAGACTTTAGATACCTAATCTAGAATCTTTAGCAAAACCACAGCTGGAAAACACCAGCCATTAATACAACTCCAAGGATAAAGGGGGAGAGATGTTTGATCCTATTATACAAAAGTATTCAATATTCACCACTAGTATATGTTTCTAGATGATGAACTTGAAATGATCTACCAATACATTAAAGACATTAAAGACAGAGTCAGCTACTTTTTTGGAGGACAGGTGTGAGGGGGTTGGAGGGGGAAGGGCAATGTCTAGGTGTACGGAAGTGTTAATAACAAGTATGCCTCGTGTATTTAGTACTCTTGTATCTATCACAGAGCTCCAGAAATTGACTTGAAATTTGACTTCAGCCTTTTATTCAGTGTGCTAATGAGTACAAGTTTTTGTACTATTCACATAAATATACTCTCAAATGTGTTATTTTTCTGCATTGACAGATGGATCACATGCTCAAAATTACACTGAATTTTTATTCTGAGCAGCTTTGCACAGCAGTCTGCATCCACTTGTGTTGTTTGTCACATCTTGTGGTACTGCCTGTACCTTGAGCCTGGGTCTCAAGGTAGCTACAGTGTGACATTTTCTCAGAACACAGATAAGCAGGATTTAATTGACCTCATTATTCTTAGATTTTCAAAGGTTCTGTGGCTGTGCCCATTCACTAATACTGTTCTCTTGGGCTGTACATCTGTGTCCATTTATTCTTGTTGCATGTCATTGAGTGGCTCAGTGACACCCGTGGCAGCCTGTCTTGCATTCCAGATTCCATTCCTGAATTCACTGTGACTTGGGTACTTTAGGAGCCAATGGATTATTGTGTAAGAGGGCTGAGCCTCCTTTTCCCCTAGTATCTTTGTCTAGGTTTAGCCCTCTTTAGCATTTTTAAAAATAGGCCTTTAAATGAAGGCCAGTACTGTAAGATGACCACATAACTGGTCTACCTATTAAAAATCCCCAAATGATTGTTATATAGAATGAAATATGATTCCAAATAATTGGTTTGAATAAAATTGTGGTTTCACTGATTGGAAGTTGGCAAACTGCAAATTACAGGTTGCCCTTGGACTGCCCTGCCCAGGATGGGAGAGTGAGTGGCTGGAAAAAAAGGAGATGTTTTATTTACCTGGCTGAAGACCCAGGAAGGAGTTGATATTACCTCTTGAGTCTGAAGACAGACTGTTGGAAGAATTCCCTTTTCCTTCGGAGACATCAGTCTTCTTTTTCTTTTTACTTTTTTCTTATAGGCCTTCAGCTAATTGGATGGGTCCCATCCAGTTATGGAGGATAATCAACTTTACTCAAATTCTACTGATGAAATGTTAATCTCATCTAAAAAATGCCTTCAAAGAAACATCCAGATGTGTTTGACCAAATACTCAGGGTAATGTGACCTAGTCAAGTTGCTATATAAATTTCACCATCCAACTCTCAATGTGGTTTCTCAATATTCAGTACTCTAGCCCAAGCTTCTTTACAGCATGACAGCTGGCTTCCCAGAGAGAGGAAGTAGAATCTGTCAGACCTAGGCTCAGAAGTCTCAGGATATCATTCTTTTGCATTCTCTTGGTCAGAGCAAGTCATAAGTCTAGCTTGTAGTCCAGAGAAGAAAAACAGGATATTGTATGGTGTGAAGAGCAGCATATGTGCACAGGGCAGAGAGAAATGGTGTTGACTAGCATCACAGTCTTCCTTCTGGCCAAGCGATTCATGTCCTTCCCTGAAGGTTTCATTGCATTACAGATTTAGTTCTCATATTTTAGGTCCAGGATCATATCATCTATATGAGGTAGATCTGAAGTTGAGACTCTTCAGCTACTGCTTCTCTTGTTCCAGAGACTTGATCTCTCAAGAGATTAATACAATCTCTTTACATCCCTCTCCCCTTGCAACACACATTGATGAGACAGGGATTATGTTTCAATGGCAATGCACGTGGCGCATTGAAAAGAAGGGAAATGGGGAGCATATACCAGTCACTATTTCAAAACAATTCTGAAATCCAGCTGGAAACATGTTACCACGTCCCTTAAATCTAGGGACAAGAAATGTTTCTTGGAAAGGAACCCAGTTCCTTGGATGTGATTTTCTATTCCATTGTTCTTATTGGATCTTGGCTCTGTCCTCTAAGTCATCTTTCATTTTCCACAAGAAATGGCCCATATTTGCAGCTAAGTAGATTTCTCAGCATTTTTTATGCCAGTAAAAGTTTGGAAGGCTCTTTTCATTTTCCTCAGCTTCTCTCCCTTTTAGTCCAAGATGTATGTTTCCTTTAAAAACTTGGTGGTTTTCCCATGTAGTTAATTATATTTTAGACTAGTAAGTAAAAGATACTTGCACAAATTTCTTTAAGGCACTTTTCTGCTTTTCTGCACTTTTCTGAGAGTCAAGATGCTAGGGAGCAACATCCTTAATGATTTTAGAATTTCTTGTCTTCTGGCTGGATCTTACAGGGGTTTTAAGAGATAGCTTTCTGTCACATCCTTGATTTGACATTTACCTCGAGGCCACATTTTAAGAGCAGCACTCTGTATTTGATCAGAAGCAATTTCATATGCTGAGAACCTTTTGCTATATCAAAGGCTGAAAATGAGTAATTTATTTTATAACCTAGCAGGACCTGGGTTGGACTTTGTGGCTTAAGACAACAATTTTTTATTTATCATGGGTGGGACTTGCCTGAGAAAGTCTTCTACTCTGTGTGGTGTAGTTTAGGTGACTCATGTGGCTGTCTTTTATCAGTAGCTGGTCTGATCTGGAAGGTCCAAGAAAGCTTCACTCATATACCTGGCACCTGTAAGCTCTTCCATGTGGCTTCTGCATCTAATAAGCTTGGGCTTCCTTGCAGCATGGCAGACTCAAACTGGTCATAATTTTTATATGTTAGCTGGCTATAAGAGCAGGTATTTTAAATGAACAAAGCCTGTCCAATGTGCAAGAGCTTATCTAGCCATTGCTTGTGTCACCCTTGTCAATATCTCTTGAGCCAAAGCAACTCATATAGCTAAGAAAGAATCAGCATGGGAGAGACTACATAAGGGCAGGTATGACAGGAGGTAGTATTTACTGAAGGATATCCGTGTAACAGTCTCCCAGAGATTTATTTTATTTACAGAAAGAAATAGATCTGTCACCTTCTTCTACCTTTTATAAATGGTGTGACTTAGGGCAAATTGCTGCACATTTGGGCTTCTTGCTTGCTGCCTGTAAAATGAAAAATATGATGTAGATATTACTAGATCTTTGTGAGACTGTGCATAAGACATAGACACACGTATATGCACATGGCCTACATCAGTACTCAACAAATATTTACTACCTTTTAGGAAGGACCAGTGGACATAAGAAAAGATAAGTTCATGGCCAAAATCTGTTGACCTCGGTAGAAATGGGAGTGTGAGACCAGGGTTCAAGGTGGCATGGGAATGCACATTGATAATGAATATTGGAGCCAGATGATAAGTCAGGATTCGATGTGATCCAAAAAGGCAGGGTCAGGAAATTCTTATAGAATTAAATCAGATATAGAAGCTTAGGAAATCAGGTAGGAATTGGGGAGGCAGGTCAGGAATCCAGAAAACCAGGACTCAGAATACAGACAATATATTTAGGCAAATAGTTATGGGTCCCAGAGGCGAGAGAGAAATGTCGTAATTTGCAAAGCTCTTGTCCTCAAAGACGCCAAATGTTATTCCAACCAAAAGTAGAAATTGGTGTCAGTGTGTAGGCAGGTGCAAAAAGATATCTGGTTAGAATAGGGATAGTGCGGGTTAGTTAGGTGGCACCTAACACTGGCATTCTTTTAAATTTTCATGAGATTCATTCCTTCAATTATTTCAATGATCCTGTGTTTATCTGCTTGGGAAGATGATGTTTTCCTAAGGAGAGGCCTCCCACACAAGCAATATCAGACTGTAAAGCTGTCTATGACATTTGTAGTAGCCATATGGCTCAAAAGAATGATGCTGTCTCTACCATCTTTTGTTCCAACTGCAGAATAGTCCATTCTTTGGTTATAGCAATCTTCTTTGAATGTGTTCTCACCCAGAGGGAAATTGGAATTACCAATACTACTGTCTGAGGTTTAGTTGCAGAAGTCAAGATTTTTCTGAATCATTGTGAACATCTTATTTTTCCTTATGCTGATTATTATTTTAGTCTGAAAGCTCATGTATCTTATAAAGTCATTTTGTACTTTGGTTTTTCATTGAAATATTCTGAATACAATGAAATAGAATCATTTAAAATAATGTTTAGGCAAAGTCCATTTTTTGATTAGAAAGGAAAAAAATTAGAGTGGCATTTTAAGGAAATACATTTTTTCTTTAAATATAGCAGCACACATTCATGAAATTCAAGTGATGGGAAAGATAGTTTCTTTTCTTACCATTAGACTTATCACAAAAATACAATTAAGTTTACTTTAAAGATTTTGATTATGAATGCATGGTAGCCATTTGATAGGAATTATTTTTATTTTTTTATTTTTGTAATCAGATAATGTGGTTTTTTTTGTAAAATAAAATTTATTGTCATGTTAGTTAACATATGGAGTATACAGTGTGCTCTTGGCTTTGGGAGTAGATTCCCATGACTGATCAGTTACATACAACACCTAGAGCTCATCCCAACAAGTGCCCTCCTCAATGCCCATCACCCATTTTCCTCTCCCTCCTGCCCCCCATCAATCCTCAGTTTGTTCTCTGTATTTAAGAGTATCTTATGGTTTGACTCCCTCTCAGTTTGTAACTATTTGTTTTCCTTCCCTTCCCTCTTGGTCTTCTATTAAATTTCTCAAATTCCATGTATGAGTGAGAACATATGATATGTATCTTTCTCTGACTGACTTATTTCAGTTAGCATAATACCCTCCAGTTCCATCCACATTGATGCAAATGGCAAGATTTCATTGTTTTTCATTGGCAAGTAGTATATATATATGCATATGTACATCTTCTTTATCCATTCATCCATTGATGGGCTTTTGGGCTCTTTCGATTATTTGGCTATGCTTGATAGCACTGCTATAAACATTGGGGTTACATACGCCCCTATGCATCAGCACTCTTGAATCCTTTGGATAAATTCCTAGTAGTACTATTGTTGGTCACAGGGTAATCTATTTTTAATTTTTTGAGGAACCCCCATACTCTTTTCCAGAATGACTGCACCAGTTTGCATTCCCACCAACACTGAAAGAAGGTTCCACTTTCTCCACATCCCCGCCAACATCTGTTGTTTCCTGAGTTGTTAATTTTATCCACTGTGACTGGTGTGAAGTGGCTATCTCAATGTGGTTTTGATTTGTATTTTCCTGATAATGAGCAACGTTGAGCATCTTTTCATGTGTCTCTTAGCCATCTAAGACATCTGGATGTCTTCTTTGGAAAACTGTCTATTCATGTCTTCTGCCCATTTCTTCACTGGATTATTGTTTTTTTGGTGTTGAGTTTGGGATGTTTATAGATTTTGGATATTAAACTGATAGGGACAATTTTTAAATGTTATTTATTTCTGTATAATACCTATTTTTATAGGTTTTCTGAGAATACTTAGCAGTAAATGAGCACACAAGTATTTCTACCCCATCACCAAATTTATGTCAGTCCTACCTTCATGTACAATTGTTACAGTGATGATTCTGTTAGCAACTGTAACCATCAGTAATCTGCAGATCTACAGCACCTAAATATGTAGGTTGAATTTTTTTGACATCTAGTCAAGCATTTATTTTTCTTTCTATCACCCATTTTCTTTTTTGGACTTTGGTTCTAAGAAGACTCTGTTCACTGGAGTGAACTTTAAAAAATTGCTCTAACTGATGCTTTTGATGATCAAGTCATCAATATGGAAACAAGATATCTTCACTCTATTCCAATGCTGCTTTATGTTTTAGGATAGGAGTGAGAAAACTTTGTGTGTAACAAGCTTGCTAGTAAATATTTTCAGCTTTGTAGGCCATTCTCTGTCACAAATACATAACTCTTCCATATGGCACAAAAGCAGGAAGGGTGATTTCTACTGATTAGGGGTCAGTGATCTACACATAGACTCTTGTTTTAAACGTATCATATGAGTGAAAAAGATAGGCCACATAAAAACTTTGATACAGTTTCTTTGGCATAACATTTAAAAATGCATAAAAGGAAACCTTATTATGAAAACTTTTGGAAAGTTGGGTCCCCTTTCCTTGCCCTCATGAGTGACACCCCATTTGTAAACAGGGCTCTGTTTTTTCTCTTACCGTACTTTGTTCACATACAGAAAAAGTCTAAGACAGATGTTACCAAGCTACAGCCCACCAGCCAAATCCAATGCCTTGTCCTTTCCTCTTATGCCATATGGGTATTGAAATGAGGAGTCTCTATATAGGTTGTTGACCCACAGGTGAGCAGACCGTGTGTTATTTGCAGTCTCATATCCAATAGGGCCGGTAGATTGGAGTCGCTTCCACCTTCTTTTGTTTGCCATTTTTTTGTAAAAATGACATCTTTGTGAAATGGTTGCTGGAACTTTTATGTTGGCAGACCTGTTTTCCTCAATGTTAACAGGGGTCAGGAATCAGAATTATAATCTTGTCGTCATTATCACTGTGTTGCACAAGTATATCCCTGAAACTCCATGCAGGTTGAGATAAATTCCTCCTGTGAAATGATACAATTCAGCAGGAAGCATCTGTCTTTTATATACTTAGCTTTGTGTCATACAGAGCATACTTTGTGCTATTGTTGTATAATTATGGTATTGAGAGGTTTTACTTTGAATTTATTTTAGATACTACTAGTAATTGGATGTTTTACTAGTGCTTACTATGAAGGCTTGAGAAATCACACCATCTTAAAATTCAAGAAAATAAAAAGAATTTAAAACTAAAAATTAATCTCAAAATTGCACATTAGTTGGCTACACTATGTTGTAGAAAAACATTCATTCTATATCATACTATTTAAAAAGACTATGACATTTCACCATGTCTTTATAAAAGATGATACCAAGTGAGAAAATTATATAGCTTTTATCAAATGGCAGTGTTTTATCATGTCAAATCTGCCTTTGAGTCCATGAAGTTTCAAAAGTTAAAAAAAATAATACAGATGAATATGAGTTTGGGGAATTAATGATCCTCAATCATTTGATATTTCCAGTTTAGATCATTTATTAGTATTTAATTTTGACTGATAAAGAAATCTGTTGACTTTAGATACGGTGATTTTAGGTTTTTTGGTTAAGCTGTATATATTTATATAGACATTTATCTAAAGTTAAACACTCTTAGAAATGTGAATTTAAGATACCATCCTGAATTCTCTAGGTTCTTTCTTTGACCTTCAGAGTAAAGAATCAGGACTCTAACAGTCTGTCTGTGTTTCCTTCTTAATTACTTGTTGCAATTGAAGTATAAAAATATAGTTGGTCCCTTCATGTATAATTTTGAAATAGGACATAAATCACCTACAGTATTGGGATCATTTGCAACGTTTCCAATAATATCTAAGAAGAGATTTCTTAAGTTATTCATGATACATATTAAAATTGGAGGCCTGGAAATAAAAATGGCCCTTTGCCAAAGTTGATATTTTCAGATTAGAAAAAGTAGAATAAGGGGCACCTGGGTGGCTCAGTCGGTTGAGCGTCTGACTTCAGCTCAGGTCAGGATCTCACAGTTTGTGAGTTGGAGCCCCGCGTCGGGTTCTTTGCTGACAGCTCAGACCTGGAGACTGTTTCAGATTCTGTGTCTCCCTCTCTCTGCCCCTTCCCCCCTCATGCTCTGTCTCTCTCTGTCTCTCCAAAATGAGTAAGTGTTAAAAAATTTTTTTAAAGAAAAAGTAGAATAGACATGGTAAAGAAGAAGAGAAGTTAAACTAGATGAACCTTCACCGACTCCCCACCAAAGAGCCTGCCTGATATAAATGGAATGACATAGAAAGAACTTTTAGATATGATTAGTACACCTCTAAAATTAGTGCTATAAAGGCAAAAACAAAATCACAAATAACTAAGTGATCCATGCACTAGGCTTTTCCAATATGGAGTATGTGGTCAAAATGAGACAAGAAGAACTACAGATAGTGAAGAGATGTCATGTACAGTGTTATTTTCCTCCCCAGTGTGCTGCATACAGCTTTCTTGGTTGATTTGCATTTCACTGCTCTGACTTTGTGAGAAAATAATGTACTGGAAAAAATCCTGTCTGAGTTTAAAAAAATGCTTATGGCATATAGGCATTAATCTTGAATTTACTAATTCTCTGTGAATTTTTCACATGGGAACATGAAGCAGAATACATTGTACTTATCATGTGCCAAGTGCTTGTTGCGAACTCTTTGCATGCTTTGTCTCATTGAATATTAATGATAACTGCATGATATGGACACTATTCTCATGCCCACATCACAAAGGAGGTGAAATATAGAGTCAATAACTTGCTGGAGTCTTTGAGGAAATACATAACAGTATATTAGAGACGGTTGAAAAATCCCAATTTTCAAGAAGAGGAGGAAAGTGAATTCCCTTCAGTTATATCCTTAGGGAACAGTTCCTTTATTATTATTTCATTTAGTTCATTTTTTTTTTTTTGCAAATTTTCCTTTAAAACTTTCTCAGAGGACTGCTATAGATGCCTGTCTAAAACTACCCCAAATCCCACACTTCAGACTTTATATCTACCTTTCATCTTTTATTTTTCTTTTGAACACTTGACCCTGTCCAACATTCTGTATAGCTCCCTTATTTATATTGTTTATTTTCTTTTCCCCCACACTAGTGAAATTCTACACAGGAGTTTTTTTTGTCAGTACATCTTTCTAGTGCATAATATAGGCACTCAATAAATAATTGTTGAATGAATGAATCAATCAGTTGATTAATCTTAGATAAAGTTCTAAAATAAATCTTTAAAAAACTTTTTGTGAGCCATTAGAAAAGAAAGTCATGATCATGTGGAATTCTCATTAGGTCACTAATAGTAGAGTATATCAGATTAAACTTTATTTCCTTTTCCTGTAGGACCAGTATATCAGAGGACTGCTATGTCCATTGTCTACCTGGATTTAAGCAAGCATTTGATAAAATCTTTCTTATAAATTTGGGATTAAGATGGAGAAAGGCAGTTCATGGTACCAATACACAAAGTTGTAATTGATTGGCTATACTCATAAATTGACATGTTTATAGAGAGGCCTCTAGTTACTCACTAGAAGATTTGGTCTTAGGTCTCTCCTGTTCACCATTTAAAAAATAGTATTTTATTTTATTTTATTTTATTTTATTTTATTTTATTTTATTTACTTTATATTTTTAAAGTAAACTCCATGCCCAACGTGGGACTTGAACTCATGACCCTGACATTAGAAGTCACATGTTCCTCCAACTGAGCCAATCAGGTGCTCCTCCTGTTCACCATTTTTATCATTAATTTGGTAGTGGCATTAATGACAAAAGGAGCTAATACACTGATGAGGCAAAACTGGAAGGAATAACTAATAATGGTCATTTAGAAAATCAGCATTCAAAAGTATTTGGTAGACTGGAGGAGAGAAGTAAATATAATAAAACTTAAAAAAAAAAGAAAACGTAAAATTCTAAAACATCAAGAAGTACTAATTAATGTTGTTTGAAAAGCAGTAAAGACAGAGGTGAGAACTAGTTTAACAGCAACAGGAGATTAAGATGTTTGAAAGTTAGGTGTGAATTAGTAATATGACACAAGTCCCCAGTCTCCCAAAATATTCATTCTTTCTGGGCTTTCAGGAATATAACTGGATCTAAAACAGCAAAGGTAAATATTTTTCTCTTGGTTTGTGTTGGTTCTCACAGACCTAGAACTGTGATGCCAGTTCTGGGAAATGCACTTTAAGAAGGACATTGAAAAGCTGCAGTATTTTAAAAACTGTCATCATTATGGAGACAAAAGTCAAAACTGTATCATGTGAAGGGTATCTGCAGCTGTCTCTCAAACTTGTGGCCTTCAGATGTGTTTTATATGGCCTACACGGAGTTTTTTAAGAAATGTGATTTAGTATCAGATACTTCAAAATGAATATTCTTTGAAAGAATTAACAAAGTTGATAAAACCCTAGCCAGACTTATCAAAAAGAAAAGAGAAAGGACCCAAGTGGATAAAATCACAAATGAAAGCGGGGAGATCACAACCAACACCACAGAAATACAAACAATTAGAATACTGTGAAAAATTATATGCCAACCAGCTGAGCAATCTGGAAGAAATGGACAAATTCCTAAAAACCCACAAACTACCAAAACTAAAACAGGAAGAAATAGAAAATTTCAACAGACCCTTAACCAGCAAAGAAATTGAATCTCTAATCAACAATCTCCCAACAAACAAGAATCCTGGGCCAGATGGCTTCCCAGGAGAATTCTACAAGGCATTTAAAGAAGAGTTAATATCTATTCTTCTCAAACTGTTCCAAAAAATAGAAATAGAAGGAAAACTTCTAAAATAATTCTATAAAGCCAGCATTATCTTGATTCCAAAATCAGACAAAGACCCTATTAAAAAGGAGAATTACAGGCCAATATCCCTGATGAACATAGATGCAAAAATTCTCAACAAGATATTAGCAAACAATTTAATCCCAAAGAATTATTCACCATGATCAAGTGGGATTTATTCCTGGACTGCAGGGCTGGTTCAATATTTGCAAATAAATCAACATGATATACCACATTAATAAAATAAAGGGTAAGAACCATATGCTCCTATCAATAGATGCAGAAGAAAAAAAAAACATTTGATAAAATACAGCATTCCTTCTTGATAAAAACCCTCAACAAAGTAGGGATACATGGAACATACCTCAACATCATAAAGGCCATATATGAAACATCCGCAGCTAATATCATCCTCAATGAGGAAAAACTGAGAGCCTTTTCCCTGTGGTCAGGAACAAGACAAAGATGTCCACTCTAACCATTTCTACTTAATATATTATTGGAAGTCTTACTTTAGCAATGAGACAACAAAAAGAAATAAAAGTCTCCAAATCAGCAAGGAAAAGTTCAAACTATCACTATTTGCAGACAGCATGATAGTCTATGTAGAAAACTCGAAAGACCTACCAAAAATTTGTTAAAACTAATACATGAATTCAGCCAAGTTGGAGGATATAAAAGCAATGTGCAGAAATCTGTTGCATTTCTATATGCCAATAACAAAGCAGCAGATAAATAAATCAAGGAATCAATTGATCCTATTTGCAATTGCACCAAAAACCGTAAGATACTTAGGAATAAATCTGATAAAAAGGTAAAAGATCTATACTATGAAAACTATAGAACACTTCTGAAAGATATTGAAGAGTGCACATAGAAATGGAAAAGCACTCCATGCTCATGGATTGGAAGAACAAACGTGGTTAGAATGTCTATACTACCCAAAGCAATGTACACGTTTAATGCAGTCCCTATCAAAGTCCCACCAGAATTTTTCACAGAGGTAGAACAAACAATCCTAAAATTTGTATGGAACAACAGAAGACCCTGCATAGCCAATGCAATCCTTAAAAAGAAAAAAGAAAAAAACTGGAGGCATCACAATTCCAGATTTCAAGCTGTATTACAAAGCTGTAGTCATCAAGATAGTATGGTCCTACACAAAAACAGACGCATAGATCAATGGAACAGAATAGAAAACCCAGAATTGCACTCACAGTTATATGGTCAACTGATCTTTGATAAATCAGGAAGGAATATCCAATGGAAAAAAAGGCAGTGTCTTCAACCAATGCTGTTGGGAAAACTGGACAGAGACACGCAGAAGAATGAAACTGGACCATTTTCTTACACCATACACAAAAATAAATTCAAAATGGATGAAAGACTTAAATGTGAGATAGGAAACCATCAATATCTTAGAACAGAAAACAGGCAGCAACCTCTTTGACTTTGGCCACAGCAACTTCTTACTAGACACATCACTGAAGGCAAGGAAAACAAAAACAAGCATGAACTATTGGGACCTCATCAAAATAAAAACTTCTGCACAGTGAATCTCTCAATTAAAAGGCAGCTTATGGAATGGGATATGATATTCACAAATGATATATCTGATAAAGAGTATTCAAAATCTATAAAGAACTTACCAAACTCAACACCCCAAAAATAAGTAACCCAGTTAAGAAATGGGCAGAAAACACGAATAGACACTTTTCCAAAGAAGACATCTAGATGGCTAATAGACACATAAAAAGATGTTCAACATCATTCATCATTAGGGAAATACAAATCAAAACCACAGTGAGATACCATCTCACACCTGTCAGAATGGCTAAAATTAACACATGAGACAACAGGTGTTGGCAAGGATGCAGAAAAAGGGGAACCCTCTTGCACTGTTGGTGGTAATGCAAACTGGTGCAGCCACTCTGGAGAACAGTATGGATGTTTCTCAAGAAACGAAAAATAGAACTACCCTATGGTCCAGCAATTGCACTATTAGATATTTACCCAAAGGATACAAAAATACAGTTTTGAAGGGCTACATAAACTCCAGTATTTATAGCAGCATGTATGTATATGTGTATATGTATATATATGTGTATGTGTATATGTATGTGTATATGTATATATATGTGTATATGCATTTGTATGTGTATGTATATGTGTATACACATATATATACACACACACATATACATACATACACACACACATTACTAAGCCATCAAAAATGAAATTTTGTCATTTGCCATGACATGGATGGAGCTGGAATGTATTACGCTAAACAAAATAAGTCAGTCAGAGAAAGAGAAATACTTTATGATTTCACTCATATGTGGAGAAGCAAAGCAGATGAATATATAATAAGGAGGGAAAAGAAAAGAGAGGGAAACAAACCACAAGAGACTCTTAATGACAGAGAACAAAATGTGGGTTGACAGAGGGCAGTGGGTGAGAGATGGCCTGGATGGGTGATGGGTACTTGATGTGATGAGCACTGGGTGTTGTATGTAAGTGATGAATCACTGAATTCTACTCCTAAACCAATATTGCACTAAATGTTTACCAACTAAAATTTAAAGAAAAAAAATTTTAAATGGCAAAAAAATAAAACCCCAAACAAAACAAAAACAAAATGAGTGGTTGTTTCATTAAATACAGGTTTCTGGGTTTGCTGTTACATTCTTATATGGAAACCAACCACAAAAGTGTGTGATCATTTGTTTGCACTCCTATCCTTCCAGTTCACTCATTTGCTTTAAATTCCTGGTGTCTGTATTCATCTGAGTGGTTGGCACCTGAAAGAAAAGACCCAGGGAATTCATAACCTGTAAACTGAGGTTGGAGGTGGGGGAGATACAAATATATCTAAAGAGCTTTCACAGGGCAGAGCAATTACACCTAATCTGTGTGACCCCAGAATGCTGAACACTGGTGGTAATTAGAGAGAACATTCTCATCCAATATGTAGAATAACTTTCTCTCAGTGACCTGAGACTTGCTGTGTTTTATTCTTTGGTTCATCCGTGCTGAGAAGGGTTTCTGACACAAACATGTGAATGGTGAATCACATTCCAAGAACTGTTAGAATGTAAACTATCTGAGAGGAAATATCTTTGTCCATTTTTTTGTAGCTTTATGTAGGTACCTAAATCATACAAGCACATAGTAGGTGCTCCTTAAATATGTGTACATTCCATGAATGAGGTATTCAGGATAGAATCCTGGTATACTTGCTGTACTGTAGGAAAAATCAATTATCTATATATGTGGAAGGTCATGGAATAAGGGGAATATTGAGCTAGATGGCATTTAAAGTCATTCCAACCCTGAGAGTCTACCAGGCAAGTGACATGGAATGAAATTATGCATTTTACATCAAATATTAAACATAGTAATAGTAAAGTAGAACGTGTATATTAGTAACAAACCTGACAGGCAAATCAGTTAGCCAATTATTTATTTATAGTATAGAGAATAAAATGATTTGCTGAACTTTTTAATTGCAATAATCAATTGTTTAAGATTTTTCTGATATTGACTACATTTCATACCCATATTGAGGTCTGTGTTTATTCTGCTCTTTAGCTATTAATCATTCCCATGTGATGAAAATACATTTTATCCCCTAATATTTATAATCTAACTTATAAAATCCATGTTGCCTTGAGGTTTGGAGTGATTTGTTATTCTCTCCTTCAAGGAAACGAAGATAATAAATCAAACCATTGGGACCTGATTTCAATTTTCATTGTTCAGGGTGGTTATTGAAGGCAATGTTCTGAAAAATCATCTTATAACTAACCCAGAAAATAATATTTAGAGGCCAAAATGTGCCAAAGGAAAAAAAAAGTATCTAGTTTTTAAATGCTTTGTTGTGAAAATTCTATGCACTTTTTATTGTGAAGCTCTAGCAATTTTACTTTTCTCAAAATCAAAAAAAGGAGAAATTACTTTATAACCTTGAAGGAAAGAAAAGTCTAAAGCCCTGATTTTGAGTGGCAGGGATGAATGTATTTAGAATGCAGTTTTGAGGGGGTGTATGCTAACTATGAAAAGCAATAGCTTATTAAATTCTGGGAAACTTTCAGTTTATTTGAAAGGAATATGGTAATTGATTTTTGCAAAATGCTATTTATAAGGGATAACATTATCCTGTGAGTATTTGGCTTCAAGACAAAGAAAATCATCACCTAATTGTGTAAAGTTTAGTGGATATTTGGTGGTCAGATTAGAGCTATGAATCATTGTTTTATACCAGATAAGGAATCATAGAGAGATTCCTGTCAGAGTGATACCCAATAACCTTAGACTCCTATGTAGTTGTAGTGTTTATCCTCATCATCATCACCATCATTACCCTCACCAATACCATCACCATTATCATCATCGTCACCATCCCCACCGTCACTGCCATCATTGTCACCATCATCATCACCATGATTTGAATGTACACAGCTACTATCTCTGAGAAATATTTGGCAGTGTATGAATTTGTTTTAATTAGTTTCCACAGCTTCCTCGTAGGGCATGGTGAACACATAGCTTTAACCCCAGTTTTAGAGCAAACCTTAGGTAAAATGGTGATATAGACACTATTTTATTTCAGTGAGTCTTCTGCTTGTGGGTTCCCCTCTTCTTTGCACAGCATCTTATTTCTCCTTCCTTGATTTAAAGGAGAAAATCTTTATGAGCTTTTATATTAAAAAATACATAATGGAAATCTTCAAATATGGGCAAAAGCATATACCATAAATGCTCATTACCCAGCTTCAGGAATTCTAACTACACAGCCAACTCTTGTTTAATCTGTATCCCCACCCACATTTCCCTCTATTAGGATGACTTTGAAGCAAATCCAACATATGATATTACTTTTTCTGTAACTATTTTAGTATGTACCTAAAATAGATTTAAAAAATTACCTCAATAACATGAAAACAACTTTAATTTGTCTTGATAATCTCTTAATACCAAATTTGCCTGACTTTTAAAATAATATTTGGTTTGTTTGAAATGAGTTCCAAACAAGGTTAATAGATCAAAATTATTCTTAGTTTTATTTTAGACAGTAAACTTCTCTTTTCTCTCTTCTCTCTCTTTCTCTGTAATCCTTTGCTAAAAAACTGGGTCATATATCTTATAGAGTTTCTCACAGATTGGATTTTGCTGATTGTGTCCCTATGGTGTTCTTCAACATAGTCACCTGTCTCTTAAATTTTCTATAATTAGTAGTTAAATCTAAAGGCTTGATAAATGACTTACATTTCATTATTGGGGGGACATAAATATATTTTGAAATTTAGCTTCTCCTCAAATTTTTATTTAGTAGAGACATGAGACATTAGCCGTAACTATTTTTACTGCTTTCAGTGTTGTTTTACCACATCTAATTCTTTTTTCATAGTCTTAACATTTCTCCTTAGATTTCTTAAATTGTTTTTTCTTCTTGTGCCTCCTCTTTGTCCTTTCTTGTCTCTTTGAGTCTTTTCCTTCCTATTTACCCTAACATTTCCTGCTAGTATTGTGGAGAGAGGGAGGAGCAGAGTGATAGGAGACAAGGGGATGTGTGGGGACCGCAAGTCAGGGAAGTGATCACATCTTTTGTCTCAGAGTGCAGTAATGTTCACTAGTTGCTTCTTTGGTTTTAAAAATTCTATGTTATATGAAATTGGTTTTGAATGTGGGTGATTTAGGTAACCCTAAGATAACAATCTAAGATACTCATTATATTTCCTTCTAGTTTGTTAGTTTGTATGTGTGTGTATGTGTGTGTGAGAGAGACAGAGAGAGACAGAGAGACATTTTGAGAACATGCATATATATATCCAGTTGGCTCTTACTTTTTTTCATTTGACAGAATACTATCTAAATTTCTTCAATAAATTCCTTTTAGAAGCTACTTAGTATTACATAGATGTATTTTTAAGGTAATTTCCTCATACCTGGACAATTTTTGGTTGTCTCAATGTTTTTAGCATTAATCATGTTACAAATATCTTTATTAAAAACTTAGAGCTGCATTGCTAAGAATCTCCTTAGGTTAATTTCCAGAGAAGTGGTATAACTAGGCTAAAGGGCTTGAATGACTTTTAATGCTATTAATGCACACTTCAAACTGACTTTTCAGAAAGTTTCTTTCGTATTATCTCCTCTAATTTTAGATGTAAGCACTAGATTTTCATAGCTATTGTGAATAGTGCTGATGTGAACATCAGTATACAAATATCTTCTTGAGATCTTGTTTTCAGTTCTTTCAGATAGATACTCAAAAGTTGGATTGTTAGATCATAAGATAGTTCTTTTTTAAATATTTCTTGGGAATTCCACTCGTGTGAAATTTAAGAAACAAAGCAGATGAACATCTGGGATGGGGGAGAAAAAAAAAGAGGGAAACAAACCATGAAAGAGTCTTAAATAAAGAGAACAAATGAGGGTTAATGGAGGGAGGGGAATGGGGGATGGGCTAGATGGGGGATGGGTATTAAGGCAGGCAGCTGTTATGACGAGCACTTGGTATTGTATGTAAGTGATGAATCACTGAATTCTGTTCCTGAAACCAGTATTGTACCATATATTAACAAACTAGAATTTAAATAAAATTTTTAACACAAAATAATTGTTTTGTGGAAACTCCATACTATTTTCTGAAGCAGTTATACCATTTTACTATCCCTGGAATAGTGCAGGTTTTCTTTCTGCATTTTTTCCAACACTTGTTTTGATTTTTTTTTTTTTTTGATAGTAGTCACCCTAATGCATGTGAGGTAAATTATCATTGTGATTTTGGTTTGTATTTTCCCAATGATTAGTGATGTTGAACATCATTACATTTGCTTAGTGTTCATTTGCATATTATCTTTGGAGAAATGTTTATTCAGGTTATTTGTTCATTTTAATGTGAGTCATTTGACTTTTGTTGAGTTTTAGATGTTTATATAATTTGGATATTAACCTCTTATCAGATACATTATTTGAAAATATTCTGATTTTCATTTTGCATCTTCTATAGGTCTTTTCTTTGTGGTTGCCATAGGGATTACATAAGACATTTTATACTTACAGGTATCTATTTTAAACTGATAGTTTGCATCATACACAGAAATGATACTCTTTTCATCCTCCTCACTTTATTGGTTTTACAGGTTATAAATTTTTATACTTTGTATCCTTTAACATAGCTTTATAGTTTTTTATGCTTCAATATTTTAAATTGTGTACCGGAATTTAAAACAATTTATGTACCACAGAATTCTGTATTTGTCTAAATATTTATTTTTATATTTTACCAGAAAACTTCATATCTTCATATGACTTTGTGCTGCTGTCTAGTGTCCTTTTGCTTCAACTTAAAGGACTCCCTTTAATAATTCTTCTAAGGCAGATCTAGTGATGATGAAATCCCTTAGATTTTGTTTATCTGGGAAATTCTTTATAGCTGCTTCATTTTGAGGGACAATTTTGCTGACTATGGCATTCTTGGTTCGCAGTGTTTTTCTTTCTGCACTTTGACTATATCATCCCACTCTCTTTTGGCCTATGATATTTCTGCTGAGAAATTCACTGGCAATCTTATAGAGGCTCTTTTTTATGTGATGAGTCACTTTTCTCTTGCTGCTTCCAAGATTTTCTCTTTGTCTTTGGCTTTTCACTACTTATTTAATGTGTCTTGAGGCTTCTTTGAGTTTCAGAGTCTTTTTTGTTCTTAAATTTGAATGTTCATTTCCTTCCTTGGTATTGGGAAATTTTCGAACATTATTTCTTCAAATAAGCTCTCTGCCCCTTTCTCCCTTTCTTCTTGTTCTGGGACTCTCATAATTTACATATAAACCCCTTAGGGTTTTCTCACTTTTAAAATTCTTTTTTCTTTTTTCTTTTTTTCTTCTGACTTCATAATTTCAAATGACCTGTCTTTAAGTTCATTGATTCTTTGTTCTGCTTAAGTTTGCTGTTGATTTCCTCTAGTGAATTGTCCAATTCAGGTATTGCATTTTTCAGTTCCAGAATTATTGTTTAATTCTTTTCTTTCCTTCCCCTGCTAACAAAATAGGATCTGTTTCCTTGTTCAAGGTCATCCAGGAGAGGTACAATGCTATTTACAAAAAGTTGATTGAATCCTGTAGTTTCAGACTTTCTTTTTGATGAGAATATATGGTAGAATATTGCTGAATGAGAAATTTTCTATTCCTTTTATGAATTTTTTACAAGTTTTGATGAATGAGTTATACGGGATGGTTTTAAAAAGACTTCAGTAATTTCTGTGTTTTCTAATCAATTTGAAATCACAGCCTATATTTGTATTATGTTCTGTGGATGTTAGAGATCTATCTGGTATCTTTGTGTTAACCTGGGGTGGAAATTATCATTTTCATATGGAATTCATTTTTGCAAGAGTGCTTTTATCAGTTTACAACTATCCATTTGAAAATGGATTATGTATTAACAATTTCATGGAGACATAGCAGTACAATATACATAGAAAAATGTCTACTGTTTGTATATAGTCCTTTTGAATTATATGATTTTCAATTTATTGTGATAGTAACCTATTAAATTGTATTTTAATCCTTAAAGCATTGGCTCAGTTTTCAAAAATTTTCTTGATTATACT
Organism: Panthera uncia; assembly: GCF_023721935.1. Taxonomy (NCBI): domain Eukaryota; kingdom Metazoa; phylum Chordata; class Mammalia; order Carnivora; family Felidae; genus Panthera; species Panthera uncia. Next base: position 43,860,850 of record NW_026057577.1, on the reverse strand, counting down.
GCAAATTCAGACGCAGGGAAAGTATTTTTTCAGAACTTAATTTTGGAAGAAATGAATAATACAGGAAAAAGGAGTGTAACATTGGAAGCGATACACATCTTCAGCTTAGTTTGTTTTTTTCCTGAAAATCTATGCAATTGTTTAACATGCCAACTTTTACAGAGCTTTGCCTAGCATAGGTACTCTGGAAACATGGAGTGCCTAAAATCTTTAATGTTTATTTAAAAAGTTAGGTGAAAATACATATTCTAATGAATATATATTTGAAAGAAATTTCAAATGCAGAGATATACAAAAGCAATTTGAATGATTAACATTTTGGAATTTTAAGAGAAATTCCTTTTTATATGTTGCAGCCACTAAGCTATTTTGTTGTTATATATTTTATTGTTGTCTTGAGAATTTAAAGGGATACTGTAAATCTAGCACTTAGCTCAGAATAAGACTATATTAATAAATAATGTTTCTGCTGCCAATGATTGAAATCCAATTTAAGTTAGCTAAAGCAAACAAAGGCAGTGTTTGCTTTCAATCACAGGGAAATAAAGAGATGGGGTTGGTCTTTAGCTCACATAAATTCAGGGAATCAAATTGCCAAAAGAACCTCCTATGTATCTTGTTCATCTTGTTCCCCTGAGGCTTAGCTTCATTCTATCCTATCATAGGCCAATTTCTTCTAATGGTTGGGAGACATGACACAGATTCTTCCAGAGTTCATTTTGCCTTTCACCATCAAGGGTTAGGAATAGGTTTCCATGCCTCCAGTTCAGCAATATATGAATCTCCAAAGGGTTTTGTTTCTTCCTCCTTGGGTCACAAGTGCATGCTTATAACTATGGTGTGGGAGGATTTAGATTGGTAACCCTAGCTGAACCACACAGTTCAGAGTAGGGGAACTATAGTAGTCCCAGGAGGGGCTATGCCTATGGAGGTATAGTCTTAAGGGAGGACAAAGCAGCCACATTAAGGAGTGATACAAAGTGTCACTGAAAAGTGAATGTTAAATAGATGTCAAATTTCTGTTATAGCAGAAGTCATAAAGTTTGGGAGTCCTTGAATTAACAAAATGGGGATGATAAATGACTTCATTAGATAGGGAAAGAAGTGAAGGGAGAAATCCCAGCCATCACAGTCATTCCTGCCTCTCCTTTCATAATTCAAAATTAGCCCCAAAAGGAAGGACAAGAGAACATATATGCTAGAGAAAGAATAAAGGTACTCAAAGATATCTGTGTCCTAAATCTTCACAACATGTGAATATGTTTCTTTTTTTTTTTAATGTTTATTTTTGAGAGAGAGAGAGAGTGACAGAGTGTGAACAGAGCATGAACAGGGAGAAAGAGGGAGGCACAGAATTCAAAGCAGGTTCCAGGCTCTTAGCTGTCAGCACAGAACCCAACATGGGGCTCAAAATCACAGACTGCGAGATCATGACCTGAGCTGAAGTCAGATGCTTAACTGACTAAGCCACCCAGGAGCCCCTACAACATGTGAATATGTTTCTTACATTGCAAAAGGTAACAGTTGTTAACCTAACTTATATGAATACCTATAAACACAACACTATTAATACCAATGTCTAATGCTGTTTTCTCATTTCCTACTTTCTTCTTTTTAAATGTTTATTTATCTTTGAGAGTGAGAGAGACAGAGCATGAGCAAGGAGAGGGCAGAGAGAGAGGGAGACACAGAATCTGAAGCAGGCTCCAGACTTTGAGCTGTCAGCACAGAACCTGATGTAGGGTTCAAGCCCATAAACTGTGAGATCATGACCTGAGCTGAAGTCGGATGCTCAACTGGCTGAGCCACCCAGATGTTCCCCTCATTTCCTACTTTCTTGAAGTTGAAGGAATAGAGTCAGGTTTATCTATTTTCTTCACTGATTCTTCCAACAAGGTTTATTTAGCATATGTTTTATCCCAGGCACTGGCTGCATGCTGGAGGCATTCCTGTCCTTCCAGATGTGTCCAAGCTAATGAAGGGACTAGACACATAAATCATTTCACTATAGTTGGCAGACTGATGTCTGACTTGAGGTAATAAAAGGTTGAGTTATTTGTTTTCATAGTCTTGGATAATATTTTAAACATGTTGAGGAGGAGGTCACTGACAGAGAAAATGACCATCAATTGACCTGCAAGTCAGAGCTAGGCAGTTGGAGGTTTCTCCTCCATGCCCCTGTCCTTAGAACGTATGTTCTGCCCACCATTCCCACAGTGGAAGGTATTTTCAAGGACATAACATTGAGGGAACAATGTGTTGTTAAGACTCTCAGTTGTGACTGAACCCAGCTAAGACCTCTTTATAAACTTTTAAGATTCTTGTGGCTGGAAAAAGAGATCTACTTTTTTTGCAGCCACCCAAGACAAGACTTTTATGTAAGTTCCCTTGCTTATTAAACCTTCCATTTGCCAATCTGGAGTAGACTCTTTGGTCTTTCCTTACTCTATGTGTACAAGGGACAGTTTCAAGTTTCACCCAGGAAGCTCCTGAGGTTTTGAAGCAATAATTAGCAAAGCAGCCAGAAGACTCAATAAATGGGTCTTAGGAAGGAGACATCTATAGGGGAAATCTTAAGTTGGTCATCAATCTTTGTTTGGGGATAACTGGCCCATATTTAGATGTTTGTGGGCTACCGCATGAATATGGGAATACCCTAAAAATGCTCTATGGTTTGGCATACTTGTTTGAGGACTCATGCATAGTGCTCTGCATCAGTGAAGGGAAATGACTGGGTGCCACAGTGGTCCAGTCCCTATGGTGGATAGTTCATTTGGTCACTGATCCCAATTAGGGGCTGAAGCTCCTGTTAGCAAGTCAGAAGAATTGCTGAGGTAAGAGAAGGACATTCAGGTGTGTACTACTCTGCCAGCTTTGGGGCTGGAGGACAAGGTGGGAGAGCAGGATGATAAGTTGGAGTCCTTGAGGTTCCATTTTGCAAAACTGAGGTGGGGCACAAGCTGCTTAGAATTAAGGTCTAAGCACTTGTGACAAAACCTGGTTAGGATGCTAAAAGATGGAATTAATAGAAAAGTGAGAGGAGCAAGGAGGAGGATGTTGTGGCAAGTGACAAGGAAACCGACCGAAAACCCCATGTGTCTGACCCCTAATACTAAGGACAGCAACAACCCCAGCTACAACTCCAGCTAGCAGGGCAACCCTTAGTTCAGAAAACATTCATGATGAGAGAGCATGCCCACTGAGCTTATTGATAGAGCTGCCAAGTTTCAGCAAAAGGCCAGGGGAAGTATCCAGGCATGGTTTGTAGGGCTATGAGATTGGGGGAGGGTGTGCAGGGGATAGCTTCTGGAGTTCTCTGACTAAGTAGGAGGCAGAGAAAATGAGCAACATCATCATATACTCTTTGCTCCAGCAGCAGCTCCTTCCTGGTGTTTGGGGTGTTTAAGGAACTCACTTCCTTACAGATATAATTGTTCTTGTCTACAGGCATTCTTGACCCAATGATGGGGCTCTCCCTGGTCACATGAAACATTAGAAATCTATAGAGAAGATAAAATAAATTGTTATGAAGGAGTTGGGAATGAGACAGGCCATCTGTGTCCTTGTCTTTGAAGGCTTTTATTGGTGAATATTCACTGCAGGAATGAAAGCTAAGATACTCTAGGCACCTAGTATGAGATGCTGATACTTAGTCTGAGCCCAATCATGAGACATGACATTTATGATGTCAGATGATCTATTGTTGATCTGGGGGAAACTGACAAATTCTGAGAATGAGTACGGGTTATTGGAAAGACCTGAGATGGAACAGGAACTCACAAATGGCTATCTCAGGCTGCTGTAAAGGTCCCAGTAAACGTAATCCAGAAATAATATGGTTTAACCCCACGCTGCTGGGACTGCACCTACCATCCCTGATGCTCTGTCTGCTTGAGCAGAGGCCTCAGGGATACATTCCTATCCACAGTAGGTGAATCACAAGCCCCAGATAAAAGATGAAAGCCAATATTACATCCAGGTGAGGGCCATTAGAGACCATTGGACCCTCCCATGGAGCTCCTCCCTGGTCTTTCAGAAATATAAGTGATTGCTCCAGTTGATACTGGAGCTGAGTGTACTCTGATACATGGTGACCCTCAGAAATCTTCTGCCCCCTCAGTGCCATCAGTAGTTATGGGGGACAAATGGCTAAGGTCAGGAAGGTCCTTTTGACACTGTAAATTGGGTATTCATACCTGTAACAATACGAGATTTTTATCTCTCTAATATGAGGGAACATATTGGCTATTAACATCCTACAAAGCCAAATCTATAAACCTCTGTTGGTGAATTATGTCTCTGGGTTAGAATAATGAAACCTGTGCTGAAGGGAAACACCAATGAAGAACAAGTCAACCCCTGTGAAGAGTGGTAACAGTCACACAATATAAATTGAGTGGGTGGCATAAGGAAATAGGACAAACTATTCAAGAGCTGCATTGAGAGGGTATTGTATTCCCTGCCCATAGTTCTTCCAACAGTCTGGTATGGAGGATAAAAAAGCCAGATGGCTCATGGTAGATGACCATGACCTATGCAGAATTGGACAAAGTGGTACTCCCTCATCTATGGGGCTATGCCCAACATTGCCATTATCTTAGATACTTGGGCCACAGTCCTGGGAGTGTATCATGCTGTACTCGACTGAGCAAATTCTTTGTTTCAGTATACTCCTGGCCACCGAGTCATAAGATCAATATATCTCTGTATGACAGAGGCAACAGTGGACTTTTAAAGTGTTTTTCCAAAGCTATCTGCGTGGTGCCACAGTATGTCATGGGATGGTAGCTTGAGATCTGTCTCTTTTCTCCTTCCCCACATTTGAAAAATGGGTTCTTTACACTTATGATGATATCGTGTTAAGATGTGAAGACTTGCCTCTGCTGCAGGACCTCTGCAGATTTTGCTGGAACATCTGCAAGGGAGAGGATGAGCAGTGAACCCACAGAAAATTTAAGGCCCAGACACTGCTGTAAAGTTTTGGGAATTGTGTTGTTGGGTAAGTTGCACATTGTCCCAAAAGCTGTGATTAATGAGGTATGAGTGTATCCTACTCCTAAGAACCTGAAAAAGATTTTGTATGGATTTTGTGGTTTCATAGGACTTTTATTCCTCACCTGGCACAGTGATTCTGTCCCTCAGACTGCCTGATAAAGAAAGGGCACATATGTTACTGGCGATCAGAGCACCAAGCTGCCTTTGAGAATACAAAAGTACTAGTGTAGTAGATTAAAGCTCTGGGCATCTCCCAAGCAAAGATACCATTTGAATTAGATATGTCTGTGACTCCAGAAGGTGTGGGTTTGACACTGTGGCAGAGGCAACAAGAAGAGAGAGTGTCCCCTGGATTTTGGTCCCACCTCTGAAGGGAACAGAAATAGCCCCATAGAGCAACAGCTCCTAGGATTGTATGCAGTACTCCTCTAGGTTGAGCCTCTCATGAAGGAAAAGTATATCATGGTGAGAACTCCCTTTCTTCTTAAGGGGTGGGTTGATAATATGTCCTATCCACCCACTTTTGCCATGGTTCAAACCCCCACAGTGAGTAAGTGGCAAGACTTTTTGCAACAGAATGATACCTGGACTGATAGCTCGCTCTCACTAGAAATATGTGTGCTCCTAGGTCCAGTGGAGTATGTGGATCCTTCAAATGCTTCTACCCCTATTCTTGTGATGGCCAATAAAAAGGGGGTGGGGGAAATTCTGCTAATGCCTGATATAAAGATGGACAACCCACCCACATGGGCTACAGTAACTATTCAGCCCAACACTGACACCATCTGGATGAAAACAGGAACAAGTCTAGCAGCCAGTGGGCTAAACTAATAGTGATTTGGCTGGTGATCACTTATGATCCCTAACCTTTAACCCTTTGCACAAGCAGTTGGGCTATTATAAAGGGATTAACCCTACAGCATGGAGAGTGGGGAGCCAAGAAGTAGATGATTATGATTAAGCCCTTTTAGGGTCAGGTTATGTGGAAAGACATTTGGGCTCTTCTACAAGAGGCTGTGATAGTATTCAAGGTCTTTCACCTTATGGCTCAAGGCAATGACAACCCCTGGCAATCCGGAAGCTGATGCCCTAGCTTGGGGTACAAACTTTAGCAACTGACCCTTTAGTAGATATAGCGGATTGAGTCATAGAAAGAGCGACCACTATAGCACCGGGGTGGGATTGCATTTTGCCAAGGATGTCAGATTACCTTTGGAATACAGCAACTTAGTTATGCACTAACACCTTGTCCTGTGTGTCCTAGATAATGCCTAAGGCAACTGCCAATGAATGTTGAACCATGCACAGAAGTTCCCATTCAGTGAGGGATTGGCAAATCGATTATATTGGCTGCTTCCTCCAAGAAAAGGTTTTCATTATGCGTTGGTTGTATGGACACTGTGTCTAGCCTAACCCAAGGTTTCCTCTGCTGCTGTACAAACCAGGATGTCAGTATGAGGGGATTAGAGAAGCTCAGTGGATGCCATCATTGAATAGACAGTTATCAAGGGTCACTTTTCCAAGGTGATGATGTGGAACATGATACTGAATAGAGGTTCAACCCCCAGCAGTACAGTTGGTATAAAGGGAAAGTGGAATATTAAAGCAGAAATTAAATTACTAACCGGTAAAACCACTTTGTCTGGGTGGATTAAAGTACTGTCCCAGGCTTTAAAACATTTGAATTACCAACTGTAGGGCCTATTGCCCCATCTGCCTGACGGGGGACCCTTGTGAAAACACCTAATACTGTACATTTATGACAGTTGTGGGAGACAGCTATTGCCCTGACTCTCATCAAGGATCAACATTCTGTGCTGCTAAGGACAGCAACCCTCATCATGCCTGACAAAGGTGTATTCTACTGGAATTTGCAATGGAATATCCTACAAGGATGGGTGAGTTGCTCTGACCTTTGAGTGAGGAGGAGCTACATAAGATCAACTGGTACCCCCATTGTCCTGCTGCAAGATGAATCTCTTGAAATGCATTATAATGGGAATGGAACACATACCATTTAAAGAAATAAAAAGATGGAAATCCTGGGTTGATGCATCCTGTTCCTAGTCTATTTCTTCTTACCTAACAGTGCTGTCTTCCGCTGGCCTACATGTAGGGTAAGCACAACCATTTCAAATTCCTGAAGCTGCAGCCACATTAACATCTAATGATCAGGGCACAAATGTAATTCTTATACAAGGTGAATATTTTCCCATACAATTTCCTACTAAATATCTGTCTTTTCAACCTTGCACTTTTGTTTCTTTGGATGTCTGGTCACAAGATGGACACCTGATGGAAATACGTTTCTTCTATTGGCCCACTTGTATGCCTGGCAAAGGAATCAACCCAACTTTTGGGTATGTGGGCAACTGCCCCTCTCTAGCTTGTTAGGATTATTATGGTGGGTATAGCCACTCTAGAACAGGGATTGAAGGGACTTAAAGCAGTATATTAAGGAAGAACAACCTTGGTTTCTTACTTATAATTCATCTGATATTACTAATACTGATCCAAAATCCTGGCCTGTGGCACACATTATCAATAACACTGGGCATGGGTATTCTTTTTGTTAATCATTCAAACTGTATAGACAGCCTATCAGACTCTTGACTGGAAGGGTCCTAAAAACACCACCATCAAAGCCATGGATGGCTGTACTCAGATTTGAGATAGGTTCATTTGGCTCACCCCGGTTTAGGGACATTAGGCACCCCTACGTTGGGAAAAGAAATAGCACTCTACACAGAACCAACCCAATTATTTCAGGGATATGGGATGGATATTAACAAAGCTGTGTAGTTACTCTGTCACATTAAAGGATAGTGACTGGTTTGGCACTGACTAATCATGCAGCAAAGGTGTTTTTGGATATCCCTCATTGGGACCCAATGGTTGTATGGCACAATCTTTGTGGCTTCCACGTTAGTGGTTGGGCTGCTGCACACTGGTTTTCCCTGGCCACAGGGGATAATGCACACCACAGTAACAAAAATTGCCAACCTCTGTCTCCTCCAGGCCAGATGGGCACATTCTGTTTTCCACCTGTATGATCATTTGGCTGCTGTCTTTGTCCTCTCCATTGGCCCAGAAGACATATAACACACATAAAAGCCCTTATTAAATTTACCAAATATGACTTAAATGATGGTCACAAGGCCTGGTTTTTGTGAACACTGAACTATCTCTAATGAGGAAAGCTGTCCTCCAAAATAGAATGGACATTATTACTGCCTACTAAGGAGGCACCTGCGCCATTATCTAAACAAAATCTGTGTTTATATCTGATTGGCCTACCAATGTATCATCTTTATTAAATCACATGAGGACACAAGTAAATGCTCTGAATGATCAGACCCCCAGTCTAGAGGACTTAATAGATCAGTGGTTTGGATAATGGGACTCTTGACAGAAAAACTTATTTTGGGAATCATCTTAATGTGTGTCTTCTCTTGGACGTGCCAAATTGCTGCTATGTGATCTGCCCCCAGTGCAGCTGCCGCCAAAAGGCTGCCTCCCTCAGAGGGGAACCCCTTAATGACTGCTCAGGGCTCATTGTGGAAGAGGGTGTGAGAGGTTATGACAGCCACCCCACCGGTGCAGTGTCCTAGGAGGTCATGGGGAGGTCGTGACCTTCAGCTGACCCACCAGCTGGATCCGGGCACTCAGAGGCTCCTCACCCCCATGGGTCCTGGGAATGTACCTTCCACACATGCTTTCCACAGCAGAAGCTGACTTTAAGGGCGCAACCTTGAGGGAGCAATGTGCTGTTGACAACTTTGGGGTGTCCGTGACCGAGCTCAGGTGAGGCGTCTGCATAAACTTGAGATTGTGGCGGCTGCTGGCAGCGCTCACCACCCACCTCCTGTAACTTCCCGGGCTGGGTCTGCCTGTGTCCTGCTAACTGGGGAGGACCTGTGTCTCCCGCTTCTCTCTCCCTGCCCTCTTTGTGAGTGGGGACAGTTTCAGATTCACCCAGGAAGCTCCTGAGGTTTTCAACCAGCAGTATGTCAGATGTGGAGAAAGACTGTGGAAAGAGAGTACCTTAGGGCATTGCTAAGATGTAAGAGACAGAGGATCCCCCAACCAAACATTTTGGGGAAGTAGAATCGTAGAGCTCAGTTTGCCTCAGAAAGTCTGACTTTTCTACTTGCGTTAGAAACCTCTTTCACTCGCAAAAGTGTCACCCTACCTCTGTATCCCCAAAGGGCCCTAACTTCTGTGCAGCTGTCATTCTACTGGCTATTGTCTATTTATCTTTCTCCCTAAATGAATGTCAGTACTTAAGGGAGAGGAAATGTCTCACTCAACTGTATTTCCAGCTCCCTACACAAACATGGAAGGTAGTAGAGACTTCATCAGTTCTTAATTCAAGAATTTAACTAGGAAAGGATGATGTCATGATTAAGATAAATTGAACTCAAAGAATAGAGATGTGATTCTACATATAATATAACACTAGCTGTAATAAGGAAACCCCCAATTTTAATGGCTTCCCAGATGGAAAAATTATGTGTGGCTCATGTATCCCACATTAAATGTTTTTGATTGTCAAGTGACTCTCCTGTGAAGAGGGATTTAGGAACCGTGACTTCCATCTTTTGTCTCCACCATCTTCAGTATATGGCAAGAGATTACAGATGGTGAGACAAAGGAAGGGTTATTCTCACAGTTTTTATGGGCCAGATGTGAAAGTGGCATACATTTCCTTGGCTTGTGGAAACTGTTGCATGTCATATAACACCATCGATACCTCTACAACTACCTGCAACCCAGTCTCGAAATGTGATGTAGCTGTGTGCCCAGAAAGAAACATTCTGTCCTCCATTGCCACTGTATATACATTTTACGGTAATTTCTCTTTAGAAAACTTCATTTTTATGTACACAAATGAAACAAATATCAAAAACTATGAGATTATCAGCAATCATAGCAATTTATTTAACACCAGTTATGTGTAGGTCCCCATTCTTAGGGCTTTGCAAACTGATTTGCCATCTACTTTGGGATGGAAAAAGAGAACAAAGAAATTAATTAAATACTCTGCACAGAAGCTGAAGAAAACAAAGAAGAAAATAATAAAATGATAATAATAACATATTTAATGTTCTCTCAGTTATTATAAGTCTTAATTATTATGGGCTTGTTTTCCTTAGGTATGCCTTTCAGAGACATATTTGTCCTAACAGTGAAAAGAATTATTTCAAAGTTATTTTTTAAATCTATTCCAAATAAATTGTTTAATTACCAAAGGGAATTTCATTTTATTACAACTTAACAGGTTTGCATTAAACTCATTCAAACATTGTAGTGTTTTTTTCTCTTTTGATATTGTATATCTTAAAGCTAAGTAAGTGATATTTCTGAGTTGAATCAATAACAAGGTAAATATTATTTTATTACTGAGACTTTCACTATACTTTTTAATCCCTAAATATTACATTTTTGATGGAAAATATAAGAGGTGGTAGTAAACAAAAATATGAAAATCACTGCCAATACTGTCACTCAGAAAAAGCCATTTTAGAAAATTGGGATATATCTGTCCATAATTTTTCTATGAATACAATATGTTAAATTTTTATTGTTTTGTTTGAGCCTTGTTTTACAAAAATAATATCACTTTGTAATCTGTTTTTCTTAATGTTATATCATAACCATAATCACATATGCTTGTGCCTTAACAACCTCCTAGTATTTCATAATATGATAAATCAAAATTTATTAAGCCAATCCTTCAATACAACAATTACATTGCATCCAGTTGTTCATTATTATACATAAGCTGGAGTGAACATCTTTGTACTTGGATCTTTGCCATTCTTATTGGACTATGTCTAAAATGCAAAATTATTGGTTCCAAGTTTTAGTATGCATAGGAATCATCCTTGAGACTGATTGAGACTCCCAGGCCCTAGTCATAGAGATTCTCATTATGCAGATCTGGAACAGGGCCTGGGAATCTGAAGTTTAACAGGCACTGTCTCTGATTTTCATGCAGGGGGTTTGAGCACCACATTTTAAGAAGTGATTGCTTAGAGATATTATAAATACTATCTTATCCCTTCAGCTTTGCAAAAATGCCATTTTCCAGCAATAAGATATTTGTTATCCCAGTAGTCAGTTTTACATTGCTTTCCAGAATAAGGCCACTTAATCTCCTGTCTTCTACCCGATAAAATTGTTCTTTTTATTTTTGAAAGATCATTGATGCACGTGGATCTGGAATTTTTAAAAAACCGTTTGTCATACTGTTTTTGAATGGAAATGTTAGGATACAGACATACACTGTTTTATCATTTTTATTGTCAAGATAAAAACACCACTTTATTTTTAATATAGGTTGTTCTCTCAAAAGAGGTTACCTCTTGAGGTGGTTTTATCTGAAAGACAATGTCACAAACATTAAGTCTTTAATCAGATAGCCTGGATTATATAAAGTGTTTTTGCAGTAGCAATGCTATTATCAGAGTGGGCAGTTTAGCACTTATAAAAATATATTAGCTTTGGCCAGTTGCATTCAGTGTTCAGTTCTGCTAGACTCATCCTTTGTTCTTTTCTGTGTTCATCCTGAAGAAGGGTATCTATACACTTCAGTCATTAACTTCTTGAGAAATGTGTAAGGCAGATTATGACCTGTTAGCAATCCCAGAATGTGGGTTCATTCTGCACTTGTGTCCTTAGATGAACACACAGAACTTCACAAACACACAGAGGCTCACTTTTTCAATCTAAAAGCTAAGAATGTTACATGTATACCTTTTCTCTTTGTTTTCTGTTATCGCCGTCTCCCTAAACATTGATTTTGCCATTGGCGATTTAAAATCAGACTATTCAAAACTGAAAGTGGTCTTAAGGGTCATTTTGTACAACCTCTCAATTTTGTGTCTAAGGAAATTAAAGCCCGACAGCTTCAGTGACTTCTGAATAGCATAAAAGTAATTAATGGCAAAGTTGGGCCAGGAAACTCTATCTCCTGATTTAATCAACAAGGGTTATTTTTTTTTTTAATTTTTTTAACGTTTATTTATTTTTGAGACAGAGAGAGACAGAGCATGAACGGGGGAGGGTCAGAGAGAGAGGGAGACACGGAATCTGAAACAGGCTCCAGGCTCTGAGCTGTCAGCCCAGAGCCCGACGCAGGGCTCGAACTCACGGACCGCGAGATCATGACCTGAGCCGAAGTCGGCCGCTTAACCAACCGAGCCACCCAGGCGCCCCAACAAGGGTTATTATTAATAGGCTGTCTTGATTTCAGTTCTGTTGTTGTTGTTGTTGTTGTTGTTGTTGTTGTTACTATTACTATTATTTTAATGAAAATGTGAGGCTTATTAAATTTTGGTCGATGAGTATATATGTTCTTTGCTGGTAGTCTGCACCCTGCCATATCATACTTGTTAGAAGTAGTAAAACATAGTTGTTAGTAGTTGCACCTTTAACTGAAAGAGATTTGGTTTTGGATCTTGACTTGTAGGGTATTCAACCATCCTAGTTTGGGACTGGGGGGTTTCTACAGACATGGAACTTACAATGCCAGGCAAACTGGAAGGGTTATCCTACTAATCATATGGCTGAAGGTATGCTGTTTTATAGGTCTCTGTTTCTTCTTTATGTGTAAAATGGGAAAAGTAATAGGACCCAACTCAGAAAATTTCAATAAAATTTATATGAGTTGGTATATGTAAAACACAGTACCATTTAATAAGGAGTCAATAAATATTGGTCATTGTTATTATTAAATTTGTTCTCTGTTTTGCTGAGTTGTAATTGACATACAGTATATAAGTATATAAGTTTAACAACATTGTGATTTGACTTACAGATGTGAAATCATGACCACAATAAGTTTAGTTAACAGGCATCATTTCAAATAGATACTAAAAGGAAAAGAAAAAAAAATTCCTCATAATGAACTCTTAGGATTTACTCTCAACAACTTTCATATATATATATATATATATATATATATATATATATATATATATATATCAACTAAACTCACCACATTGTACATTATATCCCTAGTACTTACTTATAATTGTAAGTTTGTTCCTTTTGATTGCTTTCATTCAATTTCCCCTCCCTGCACTCCTGCTTCTGGTAACCACAAATCTGACCTCTGTTTTCTATGAGTTTTTTTTTTTTTCTCTTAGATTCTACATAGAGGTGAGATCATACAAAATTTGTTTTTTTCTGACATATTTCACTTAGCATAATGCTTTCAAGGTGCATCTGTGTTGTTAGAAATGGCAAGACTGCCTCCTTTGTAAGGGCATTATTATTAATGTTGTTCTGCAAAGCAAGTAGAGTCCTCAAAGCACAGATTCGCAGAATCTGGATCTTCGTATCTAGGTTTGAAACAAATGAACTTTTATTTTAGCTTAGACCTTTTCTTGACCTTCTTGTTGCCCTTATTTTATTCTACTTACGCATAAAATTAGATAATAAAATCCATGGGTGAACAGAGTACACTATTGCCTATCTTTTCACATTTTTCAAGGTCTAAACCAGAAACAGACAAATTCTCTATATGGAAATGATATGGATAAATAAAGTATCAAAGGCAGTATAGTGCTCTGAAAATATAAAGGAAATTAGCTTGGATTATAATAATACTAGCTGCCATTTTGTTGAGTGCAAACTGCACTAGTTATTGGTGCTTTAAATACTTCGTATCTCTGGTCCAGACAGTAACTTTGAGTGGTAAAAATCATTATCTTCTGTGTTCAAAAGGACAATGGACCTTACTTATCTAAAGGTATTAGTATAATAAGAAGCGCAACAGAAACTCTAAACTAGGGGTGGGCTCTCCAAAGTCAAGTTTTAAAAATGTTTATTTATTTTTGAGTGAGACAGAGAGACAGAGTGAGCTGGTGAAGGGCACAGAGAGAGAGGAACAGAGGATCTGATGTAGGCTCTGTGCTGACAGCACATTGCCCATGCAGGGCTTGAACTCAAACCATGAAATCATGACTTAAGCCGAAGTCGGATGCTTAACCGACTGAACTACCCAGGCACATCTTCAAAGTCAATTATTAAAACACATTTTTTAAGTTTATTTAAACTTAAATAAGTTTAAGAGAAAGAGAAAGAGAAAGAGAAAGAGAAAGAGAAAGAGAAGAGAAAGCGCTGTCAGCGCAGAGCCCACTGTGGGCCTTGAGCTCTCGAACAGTGAGATCATGACCTGAGCCAAAATCAAGAGTCGCATGCTACACTGACTCAGCCACCCAGGTGCCTCCAAAGTCCATTTTTAGCATATAATGGACAGCCTAAATTTTGGAAAAGTACTTTGATTCCCAGGAAGAGTTTCTTTACCTGTAAAACTCAGAAGGAAACAAAACTGCTATTTATGACTGTGTATCACATTGCAGGTAGTGAGCAATATACTTTATTATGTTTCTAATAAAGAAACAGAAAACACAGGGAGATTCAGCAGTACTCTAAGAATATGATAGGAGAATGTGGCAACACAGAGATTCTAGAACCCAGCATGTTATCTGGTAACAGTCGGTGATTCTGTCATTCTGAATACATGGATATAATAAACATTGCTCGAGTAGACTTTCCAACCACTGGGAATTGCTCATGGAACATTATATTTTTTCCAACTAGCATCAAAATAATAAGTTTTCTACTTCATTCTAAGCGTGATTTGCCTCTGCATATGGATAATAAGGATCTAATTTGCAAAATTCAGCTATGATCTGCTGGGCTCTCAGCTTTCCTTTTCATGTCCTTTTTTAAATTCCCCTTAAAAAATCTTACTATAAAACTTTGCATAGAATATTTATCCAAGTGACACATAACATGTGAAAATATGTATTATAACTATGGCCCTAAGTATGAAAAGAAAAAGAATATAACTTATTTTCTCCCTTGTTCTTCATAGGCATGTATGTATACCTATGTCATATGTGAAGATATGTATATATTAATTTTCTATAAGTTATCTTTTAGAAGGTAGAAAACTATTTTGACTTGCCCTTGATTTTATAGAATTCATGCACGGAGTTAATAAATTCTAATATTATTGGAGATCAGTTAACTGCAACCACTGATCCTTATCTAAATATATTGATGAACAAATTTATTCTTTTGAAAATAAATCTAGATTTCAGTTATTAGTTCTGATCTTTTCATAAAATATTTCTGTTAGTATTGTTGCTTAATTGTTATATATATATATACATATATATATACACACACACACACAAAATAAATGTTATATATATATAACAAAATAAATGTTATATATATATATATACACACACAAAATAAAATACAAATTATATATATATATATAATAAAATAAAATTAATATATTTTTTCATATATAATTTCCCTTAATTTCTCTCTCCAAAAGTGTAAAGCCATCATTATTGAGTACTGTACTTTCTTCACCTTTTGTCTTAGGCTTCTGAGGAAACACTGCATTCCAGTAATGAAGAGGAAGACCCTTTACGAGGAATGGAACCCTATCTTGTACGGAGACTTTCTTGCCGCAATGTTCAGCTTCCCCCTCTTGCCTTCAGACAGTTGGAACAAGCAGACTTGAAAAGTGAATCAGAGAACATTCCCAGACCGACCAGCCTCCCTCTGAAGATTCTACCACTGATTGCTATCACTTCTGCAGACTCCAGTGGGTGAGTGCCTCTGGGCAACATTTTCCCGTTTTATATTTTGGATGGTGATTGTTATCTTTGGTCTTTTGAGATTTTGTGGCTCATTGCCTGATTTGATTGGGAGGAAAATGTCTCTACCTCTACAGGAGAAGCTGTTTTAGTCAAACGGTTTTACACAGAGCAGTTGAACAGGTATTGGTGAATGAGAATAAACATCTAAGAAAGGAGACTTGGACTTGGAAAATTAATATTGGTCATATGTGATTTAATAAAAAAATTCTTAACACATGAGAACTAATTAACACATTAATACATAGGCATACATATCTGGAAACAGTAGGCCATGTTCACTGATGCAAAATGAATTTTGAATCAAGAATAGATTGCCATGTAATAAGAATCCAAGGAAATAAGCAATTATATTCAGGAGGCTAGTAATTTGGCCTTTGACACATCAAGGTGTTGCTTACCAGAATACTGTTTCTGTTCCCAAAAGGAGGTGGTTTTATATAGTGTTAGTTATGGAAGGATCACGCACAGTCGCTGTCTCCATCATTCAATAACTTTTGTATTGCTGACTTTGCAGAATAGTTGTGTTTTTGTTCTTTCTCTGCTCTTTAGCAATGGAGGTTTTACTCTTTAAGAACAATGTTGCCAGGTAAACATTGAGAAAGAAAGTATGGATAATGGGCACATCCATTCTTTGCTGTTTTGGTCAGCTGCATTTTTAAGAAGATTGAATAGGAAAGAAAGGAAGAAGCCAGTGGCCCATATTTGGAAAGACTCTAGAGCATTCGCTAAGATTATGAGAACAAAGCAATTTGTTAGGTGACAAATGTGATTCTTCCCCATTCTCCGCCAAATTGAAGGCATGTCTAGGAAAGGTGCTTCTGGATTTGCCTAGAAGTTGTTAGAAAAGTTGTAATTAGAAGAAATTTTGCTAGTAACTGCCTTCTGTGATACTGAGTTTAGTTTGAATTGTTACAGACCAGTTCAAAGGACTTGTGTTATTAAAAGGTATGAAGAAATTACTACTAGGTAAGTAGGAATATACCAAATTCTTAAAGAAATGGAAAGTGGAAATATGTGTCTAGTTGTCTTTGGTTTTTGTTTTTGATGAATCATGTATGTAAGGAAGATTGTACACTTATTGATCAAACACACTGAAGCAGTTGGGAATTTTATATGGCAGCTTGACCTGAACATTGTTTGAAAAATACTGTCTCAAAAAACTGATTTCCCCTCTCTTTGGGATCAAAGATGAACTACTACTGTTCATCTGTGTATAGGGCAGGATTCCCAGATATCAGGGATTGAGTCAGGGGTCACCAAGATTTCCCCTAGATTCCATGATTTGCTAGATGAGCTCGCAGGACTCAGCCAATAGTCCTATTCATGGCTGAGATTTATTACAGCCAAAGAACACAAAGCAAAATCAGCAAAGAGAAAGGCACATGGGGCAAAATCTGGAGGAAAGCAGCCGGAAGCTTCCTAGAGTCTCCAATTACAGTAGAGTCAGACAGGATGCCCTTAATTCCTCCAGAAGTGAGCTGTGACAACACCTGTGAAATGTGTCACCGGAAAAGTCTTATACCAGAAAAACCTCTGAAAGACTTGGTGCTTGTATGAGGAATGTGAAACGGTGCAACTCACAGAAAGATAAGGAGGTTGGCAGGGGCTAAGGATAGGGAAATGGGAAATTGCTATTCAATGGGTATATCATTTGAATTATGCAAAATGAATCAGCTCTAGAGATCTGTATCATTATGCCTATAATGAACAACATTGTGTTGTGCGCTTAAAAATTGGTCAGGGGAGATCTTATGCTAAATGTTCTTACCACAATTTAAAAAAAAGCAAGGTAAAAACCCAGGAAATAAAAAATAGACTCAGTGCCCAGAATTTTTACTAGGGGCTGGTCACTTAGGCACCCTCTATCCAGCCTATGCCTAAATTTCAGATTCCAAGAAGGAAAGCAGTTGTTCAGCACAAATCACTTTTTTTTTTCTCTTTTAGAACCAGGTTAGGCACAGTGAATGTCTGTTACCATTTAGGGAATGGTGGGCAGTCTCCTGAAATCCCAGTTTCTAGATACCAGCCAAGGGCAAACTTTCAAACAGGCTTTTCTGAAGATAATGTCACAGGCCTGATGTTAACTCTTTTCTGCACAGCAGGTTTATCTTAGAATCATTATCTTGTTTTGTCTACATTTGAGTAAGAAGAGAATATAGTTAAAATTTAAATAAATTTCAGCTGTGATGCATTCATTTAACTTTGGTATCTAAAAGAATTCGATGGCTAACCATGATTTCTCATTCAAACCTCATGTTATATCATCTGCTATTAAAAGAAAATAATGCAATAGATCTAATATATCTCTATGTAGTTGGCCATGTATATAATTAAAATTCTTAGGTAAAAACCTAACTCAATTACTTACATTTAAATGTGTTGCTAAAAACAAATAGTCTCTAAGTGCCAAATAGAGAATTGTCAGTATGGTTATACTTACGTTGGTTCAAAGTTTGTTTCCTTCTTAATAAGAATCTAAGAATCAAGTGTAAGTGAAATTGTGCTTACCATTTGCAAACTTATTCAGTATTTTGGAGGAAAGAGTTTGTCTTTTAGAAAGGTGAAACCAGGGTAATTTATACATGAAGGCAGCCAGGAGAAACCATGGACAAGCGTAACTAACAAGAAACAAAGACTAAGAATGTATGAAAGGGACTATTATTACATTCTGAGGCAAAAATTATTTGTGAATTGAGTATTTGAGAACTATAAAAATCAGGTGTATAATTTTCTGGAATATCTAAGCTTTGGAAGGGAAGCAGAAGGTAAAGTTAGGGCTTACATCCTGTAGCCACTTCAGTTAACCAAACCCCCAGATTCCTTCAGAGAAAGGGCTAATGGGGAGTTGAGACTATTTTAGCCAAGTTGTCTCAGTTCCTTGTTGTTGAAGGTAAGCCTGCCACCAGGTCTCTTCATCAACCTACATTGAGACACGGGTAATTGTAAATCTTTGATGGGAAAGGAGGCTTTTCATGTCCTTTGGATTTATTTTCCTTAATTTCTTAACATCATAACTTTTTGTTCTTTCTTCCTGTGTATCAGCACACCAGAAACTTGCTCTGTCAGGTATCACACAGTGGGTCTGGAGGCTTATGCGACACCTTTAGAAAGACACAGTGTGGCCCCAAGAGTAACTATTTTTTGAAGGGAACTTTGGCCTGCAGCTATTACCTTCCTAATGAAGTGCCTGGGTCAAGATACTGAAATTGAGAGAGCCTTTTAGAATGAACAGTTCCACAGTTCTACTTTGGGTTGTTTTGACCAGGTGCTTTAAATGTGTTCAAATGTATGCCGTTTAACAACACTCTATAAATAAGCCTAACGTGTCTGAGCTTTTGTGTATTGTGATTAAGCAACCTTTACAAACTTTCAAGGATGACAAAACAGAATTGTAAGATCTGAGGTGTTGAAAACCTTCAATGTATCCATCAGTTAGCTTTCCATATGGGATAGGGTCACTTTGACTTCAGGGCTGTGTATTGACTCTCACAGAAGAAGGACATCTGTTAATGGCTTGAAATGCTATGAACTACGGAATGGGAAAAGATATTTGCAAATGACATATCAGACAAAGGGCTAGTATCCAAAATCTATAAAGAACTCACCAAACTCCACACCTGAAAAGCAAATAATCCAGTGAAGAAATGGGCAGAAAACATGAATAGACACTTCTCTAAAGAAGACATCCAGATGGCCAACAAGCACATGAAAAGATGCTCAACGTCACTCCTCATCAGGGAAATACAAATCAAAACCACACTCAGATACCATCTCACACCAGTCAGAGTGGCTAAAATGAACAAATCAGGAGACTATAGATGTTGGAGAGGATGTGGAGAAATGGGAACCCTCTTGCACTGTTGGTGGGAATGCACACTGGTGCAGCCACTCTGGAAAACAGTGTGGAGTTTCCTCAAAAAATTAAAACTAGATCTACCCTATGACCCAGCAATAGCACTGCTAGGAATTTACCCAAGGGATACAGGAGTGCTGGTGCATAGGGGCACTTGTACCCCAATGTTTACAGCAGCACTTTCAACAAGAGCCAAGTTATGGAAAGAGCCTAAATGTCCACCAACTGATGAATGGATAAAGAAATTGTGGTTTATATACACAATGGAATACTACTTGGCAATGAGAAAGAATGAAATATGGCCTTTTGTAGCAACGTGGATGGAACTGGAGAGTGTTATGCTAAGTGAAATAAGTCATACGAGAAAGATACCATATGTTTTTACTCTTATGTGGATACCGAGAAACTTAACAATAGACCATGGGGGAGGGGAAGGAAAAAAAGAAGTTAGAGAGGGAGAGAGCCAAACCATAGGAGACTCTTAAAAACTGAGAATAAACTGAGGGTTGATGGGGGGTGGGAAGGAGGGGAAGGTGGGTGATGGGCATTGATGGGCATTGAGGAGGGCATCTGTTGGGATGAGCACTGAGTGTTGTATGGAAACCAATTTGGCAATAAATTTCATATTAAAAAAAAGAAATGCTATGAACTTGGCAAAGAAATAATTTGGAATGTCATAGATTTTCATATTTCTCTCTTAAGTGTTTTTTCTCCATTTACATTTTTTAATGTTTACATTTTATTTTTGAAAGAGAGAGAGAGACAGAGAGAGCATGAATGGGAGAGGGGCAAATAAAGAGGAGGACAGGATCTGAAGCAGGCTCTGTACTGGCAGCAGCAAGCCCAATGTGGGGCTTGAACTCACGAACTTTGTGATCATGACCTAAGCTGAAATTGGACACTCGACTGACTGAGCCACCCAGGTTCCCTCTCCATCTAAGCTGTCAGCCCAGAGTTTGATGCAGGGCTAAAATTCATGAACCATGAGATCATGACCTGAGCTGAAGTCAGGCACTCAGCCAACTGAGCCACCCAGATGCGCCATAAATTTTTTTTTTTTATTAAGGGATAGTTTACACGCAGTAGAATATGCAACTCTTAAGTATATATCTCGATAAAATTTTATGTATTTATACACCCATGTAATCACCATGTAGTTTGCTAACTCCTATCACTGAAAATTAGTTTGGCCCCTTCTTGGACATCATATAAATAGGATTGTATCGTAAGCACTCTTTGTGTTTGTCTGCTATCACTTAAAATGCTTTCTGATATTTATCCATATTGGTGTATGTATCAATAGTTTGCTCTTTTTTATTGTAGTGCAGTATTCCACTGTGTGAGCATACCATAATTTATTTTCTACACTCTCTTATTGATGGACATTTGAGATATTTCTTGTATGGGGAGCATGTATTATGAGTAAAATTGCTGTGTACTTTTGCATACAAGTCTTTTGGTGGACATATGCAATTATTTCTCTTGGTTATATTCTTAGGGGCGTAATGTCGGAGTCATAGGTAAGCATATGTTTATTTTAGTTACTGCCTAACAATTTTCCAAGTGATATACTATTTTACTCTCCCGCTGGCAATGTGTGGTAGTTCCATTTACTCTGCATCCTCAACCTCACTTGGTGTTCTTAATGTTTCATTTTATCAGTTCTGGTGAATGTGTAGTGAGCAGTATCTTACTATGCTTTATATTACTCTGATGACAGGTAGTGTTGTTTAGCTACTAATATATTTATTTAACTTATGAATAACGTATTTTATGCTATGCCCATTTAAAAATTTATTCAGCTTTTCTTTCACTTACTGATTTCTGGTGGCTGTTTATATATTCTAGAGTCCTCTGTTGGATATATGCATTATAAAATATCTTCTCTCAGACCATTGCTTCCATTTTTACTTTGTATTTACTTCTAATGGTGGTAACAGTAAGGACCTCTGAAATGTGTGCACATGTGTGTGAGTATGTGTGTGTGTGTGTGTAGGGAAAAGTGTAATAGTGAGAGGTCAAGGAAATGAGGATAAGAGAGATGGCAATGGAGTGGGACAAAGGAGAAAGAAGAATAAGCAGATGAAGGGGAAAGAACAGTGAAAAGGAAAAGAGGGCAGTGTGTAAGGTGGAGAGGAAAATGGAAGGGGAAAATGGACACAGCTTAATAAAAGGAAAACAGGTGATAAGAAGGACTCTTAACCTGAAGGGAAGTTTTTCTTAGAGACAAGGACAGTTGTCCCTTGAACATTGAATGGTAGCAAATGGGACATCTTAATGTACTAAGGGGGCAGACACAGAAACATGGAGAATGAAATGACCTTTTTGTGGTGGCAGAGTAGTAAGTGGTTAGGATGCAGACAGGTTGAATTTGCATTCTACCTCACCACTTACTACCTCTGTGACCTTGGGAAAGTTACTTAACCATTCCAACTTTGTAATATTTCAAGGGCAAAATCGAAATAATGGAAGTCCCTGCCTCATGGGTTTGCTGTGAGGATAAAATACTTAGTACTATAAGTACCTAACATGTAATAACATCAGCTACTGCTACTGCTACACTTATTTAGGAAAATATTAGAAGAGATCATGTTTGTTTTTGTTGCATTTGTTGGTTTCCTCTTCTTTTTACTTGCTTCAATTGGGTAACAACCCTTACTGACTTCTACATATTTCTCTGGCCAGCATCCTCAAGAATTAGGAGCTTTCGCTGGTCGCATCTCTCACCCTGACTTAACTTTCCCTGGGTGGTCCATGTTCCTCCAGATACTTTGAGGAGGGTTTAGCTTGCCATACCTGTGGAGATTGCTCCCTGCACACAGATAAGAAGTTGTGGGAGCAGAGGGCTAGTACGGGGGAGTAGTGTTAAGTCTCTCTAGCTGTGTTTCACTACTGCATCAGCTATAATAAAATGAGAGCCAAGGAGCAAGTTTTACCCTTGTGACATGATGACACATCCCTAGATGGATGTGTATGCAGGAATATGCGTGAGTAGAGAATATTAGAAACAATTTCTCATCACTAGTGTCCTATTACCTGTCTAGAGAAGTACTCTGTGTGCATTTGTATTACTGTGTTCAAAAAAAAAAAAAAAAGAAAAGAAAAGAAAAGAATTTAAGGGAAGAAGTGGTCACTCTTAGAAATAAAACAGACTCACCAACACAGGGAGAGAGACTACTTTAGTCAAATAAGGGTTCATTTTACAAGGATCTTCTAGAAATACTTACATGACTTATGTGCTATTCGCAGAGGAGCTGGTCTCAGATGCTAGTTAAACATTGATTTTCTGATGAACTACCTATCATCTAGTGTTCCTGAGTACACACAGTACATTAGAGTGAACATAAAAAAGGTAATTTTCTGTATTTTGTTACTGAATCAAATTCAAACAAAAGGAAAACAGAAAACAAAAAGAAATCCAAACAAAAGAAAAACAGAAGCCTAGTTAAGGAGACATATCTTATCTTTGAAATTTGATCTTAATTTAAGAAGGTATTAACAGTGGGCATTCCATCTTTGGAATATGGGCATTCCATCTTTGGCATATTTTGAATCTAAGGAATTAAGAAGCTAAAGGGCTGTATTTCAGAGTGTACCCACAAGACTTGCACCTTCATATTGGATCTGTGCTCAAATTTTGAGACATTTATCTGGTAAGTTCTTATTGAAAGCTGTGTGGAAGATCTATAGGCAAAACTTTTCAAATTGAAAATGGGCACACATAATTGTGATTGTGAAATATTCCTTAGAAATACAGTTTCTTGGGCTAGATTTGGAGTTAAAAGTAATGAAGGCAAAGAAATTGGGAAGCAATACTTCCAAGAGTCTTGATGATACTGTGAGAAAGAAACTGGGTTCCTTTGTCTTTGATTTATTCAAGTGTTAATTTATGGGCATAGTGTTTGTCAAAACTTCCCAGAACACCCATAAAATATTGCAAGCCTTTTGTTTCTGAAACATTTGCTCTGTGTAATTAAATCTGGTTTCATTTTTGCTTTGAAATTGGTGATTTTCAAGATTAAAATTAGACTGTAAGACTGATAGAACACTTTATCTTTAATATATAGTATCTTGAGGAACCACATCTTTTTTTTTCCAGAATCAGTAGCAATTCTTGGATCTAACCTAAAATAAACAGCTAAATAACACTGACTTTATTCCTCCTACATCATAGAATCTCTGAATGTTTTATGAAGTCTGTCATGCCCTAAATTTACAAAAGAATAAGATAATTATCAAACTCCAATTTCTTTTTCAGACTACAATAGTACCTTTTCATTCTTGTAGTACTTCCTGGCATTCTAATTACGGATACCCCAATGGACTGACACTATACCACAGTATTTTACTCTATATATGTATGTCACTAAAGTAACATGTACCAAGGAACGGTTTATGTTTATAGCCAAAATTTCTATGTCACCAGGCTCTCACGTTCTTAAAAACGCTAAAGAGGGTGCTGACTTTGCACGTGTTTCCAAACCTTTTTTATGCTAACTTTACTTGTTTTATTGTATAGATTGGTTGGGAATTCTATATTTCCCCAAAATGATCCCAGTGAAGTATTTGTTTTGCTATGAAAAGTTGATTGAAAAACACAGTACTATGGCCTGCAGAGTGCAGAGCTGAATAAAAGCACTTTATTTTTGTTCAGGAATTATAATTTTCAGCTCCTCAGATAGCTTGTTTTCCGTAAACACCCCCCTGCCTGACCATCCTTACATAATCCAGAATTATTCATCATTGAAGTGTTTAGAGAGAGTTGACATTCTTTAAAAGTCATATTCTTTTGACTTGCAATATTATGTTCATAAAAAAAAAACCTCGGTGAAAACACTCTTAGTGACATTCGTTTAATTATTATGTATATACTGCATAATGTATCCACTGATTCAAATTTAATAATGACTGCAGAGCACTACTCTGAGAAATCCAGAACAAGAACATGTGTTCAGCTAAAATTTAGGAAAGGACCAAAATATAAAAATATCCCCTCCCCCCCACAATGAGCACTACCAAAGATCAAAGAGATTTCATTAAAATAAAACTGTATATAGGAAAGGAACTAGGAAGCATATGATCTGTGTTTCTGCTGTTGTTTGCTTTGGTTTGGTTTTGCTGAAAATCCTGGCAAGATGGTTAGAAGGTTTTTTTTTAACAATTTAAGACTTAGGTATCATTTGTCATACCTATTTATCTCATTTGTTTAGAATCTTATATCCATTTAACAGAAGGTAGACAATGCCAGGCATTTTTAGAGTATTCCAAATCTGTAGAATTCAACTAAAGTAGCATGCCATTTTGTTAAGTGGTTTGATGTTATTTATGTAATTTATCTGGATGATGTATTTGCTTTAGTGGATTAACATCATTTATATTACAGTTGGTAGGTTTGAGCCTGGGAAAGGTAAGACTTTTGCCCACATTTCTAGATGAGTTCTATCTCAGGATATTCTGACTGATATGCCAATGTGATTCCTATAAAAAATTACAGTTAATGCTAAATGTCATAGTAAATAAACATACACACATACATACACACACCCCTTGTTATGTGGAGGCTATATACAGACATTCAAAACTTGAGTATAAATAAATAAATAATTTAAAATATATAATTTACAATGTATAAATAAAATTTAGAATATACATTTTAGAATAAATAAATATTATATTTCACAATTGACTTTCTGGAACTTTCCCATTTTTTGGTCATATATTTCTTTTTTTTTTTTAATTTTTTTTAACATTTATTTATTTTTGAGACAGAGAGAGACAGAGCATGAACGGGGGAGGGGCAGAGAGAGAGGGAGACACAGAATCTGAAGCAGGCTCCAGGCTCTGAGCCATCAGCCCAGAGCCCGACGCGGGGCTCAAACTCACAGACCGCGAGATCGTGACCTGAGCTGAAGTCTGATGCTCAACCGACTGAGCCACCCAGGCGCCCCATTGGTCATATATTTCAAGAGTATTCTCCCTCTTTATTCCTTTGCACCAGTTAATGTTTGACTTTGGCTTTCTTTTTTTCCTAATATGATTTAATTCACATTAATTTTATTTCTTGAAGCCATATATTCGCACTCATGTTATAGAATCAAGTTAAATTTTATAAATATAAAAGAATAACCACAAGTTATATTGATGAATATGTTCATTTATGCAATCATCTGTTAGTCATGTATTTATGTATACACTTGTACATTTATCCAATAAATAGCTAGTGTCTGTACTTTGCTATACACCATGCTATGAACTAAAGATGAGAAGGTCCACAAGACCAGTATAGTCTCTTCCTTCATAGAGTTTAGAACCCGTAGGGCATACAAACAAGAAAATAGGCAACTACAATCCTGTTTGTTAGACGTAAAACACAAAATGACTGAGGACATGGGGTCTAATATGAGGTATCATAGGGGAGCAAACTAATGTAGGCTTATGAGGAACTGACACCTTAGCTGAGATCTAAAAGGAGATGGTACCCAGCAGGGAGAACAGTAGGGACACAGTCTAGGGACAAGAGGAAGCAGTCTTTGCATTCAGATAACTAAATATTTAGCATGGTTAGATAAGCTTGTCATATTGAAGGTGCAGTTAATAATCATTACCATTAATTTTTCTTGTAACCAACATCTGAGTGTTTGGAATATTCTCTAGTAGTGCTGAGCATCCAAGGTATAGGCGCCAACTAGGGAGTTGGTTTGATCCAAAATTGGAAAGTGGGGATGCAGTGTTTGAAAAATAGAGAAAGGGAATTGGGGGTATTTGCATGAGAATGAAAGAAGTGATGAATTGTGGCAACTAAGCTGGAAATGGAAATGAGTGAATATAAGAAGGTGTAGATATAAAAAGAGTTCAGGTTTCTTGAGGCCCCTGTGGTAGCAAACAGGTGAAATTAGAATAACTGAACAGGCTGAAAGGATGGGAAGTTAGATTTGGAGGACAGCATGTTTGAACGTTAAGATTTAAGTGTTGAGGGTAATTAAAGATGTTTTCAAGATGTAGGGCGATGCTAGGGAAGAGGGTGCTGCAGTGGGAAAGAAACAGTTGAGGAACTGAGAGACTTAGACATGAGGTGACTCTTCCACATGGACACTGAGGTCAAATAGCAAGATTCAGGATGTCAAAGTGCTAAAAAGTTAGACACTTTTCAGTCAATGGGACATAGTGACCAGGGAGACTGTCAGAAGGTATTGATGAAGCGGAGTTGATTGGCATGAATGTCAAAGCAGGGCTTCACAAAAGGGAGGAAGAGTAACAATCAGTAAGTTAACGTGAATAACTAGGAGAGCACTGAACCCATCTCGGGGAAAGGCACTGGGCCCCCAAAACAAGAGCAGCCTCTCTGTGGTTGCACTGCAGGGAAGTGACCTCCTCTGTGAAGAACCAAGTTGGGAGGAAGGCACTATGTAGGGCAACTGTTCATCAGTGAGGCTGGAAATGAATGGAAGTCTGTTTACCGTGGAAAGAGGTTTCTAGAAAAATTGAAATACTTGTGAAGAACAAGAATAGTCATTTGAACAGGGGAGAGAAATCATAGAGCAGTGTAAGGATAATGAACTGGAAGAACACAGAGGAGAAGAAGATCTTCTATCTCAGGTGGTTCTCTGACTATTTTGGTTATTATAGCTGAATTCCAAAACGCATTCAAGAATCTGTCCAGCTGTCCTTTGACAGATTCAGGGAAGCAGAAGTGTAGCATAGTTACTAATCTTTTGGAAAGGCCACTGAGGTTGTCATACTCCAAATGATCAGGTCCACAATGGCGTTCACTGCTTCTCAGGACTTTCATCTTTTTCATCTTTTGGAAACAGCAGCAGCTGTGGTTTTGGGGGAATTTTGCGTCTTTCAAGTTACTCTGCTGTGTCCTAGATATAGGCTGTGGAGTATGGTGAAGGATCTGATCTTTTTTTTTAATGTGTATTATCTTTTCAGTCAGAGTATTATTCTATGTTAAACAACTGTTTTTTTTTTAATATTTAGCTGTAATTATTTTTCCAGTTATAATAAGAACTTAGGTATTTTGAATAGCATTAGGGTTTTTATTTTGAGGATTTCCTTTATTAGAAATGATCATTGTCTTAATACTGTTTTCTTAAATATTCTTAAATACTATTTCTGGTATTCAAGCATTATTTTAGTTCATCATGCTACCAATTGTAGCAGTGAAATCTACAGTGAGATTGAAATTTTTTGAAAGTTTATTTATTTATTTTGAGAAAAAGAGAATCCCAAGCAGGCTCCACATTGTCAGCACAGAGCCTGATGCAGGGCTTGAACCCACAAACCATGAGATCATGACCTGAGCCAAAACCAACAGCCAGATGTTCAACCATCTGAGCCACCCACATGCCCCTAGAGTAAAATTGAATTTTTAAAAAATGGTTATTGATTCATTTTGAGAGACAGAGGGAGAGAGGGAGAGAGAGAGAATCCTATGCAGGCTCCATATTCACTGTGGAGACTAACACATGGCTCAATCCCAAAACTATGAGATCGTGACCTTAGCTGAAATCAAGAGACAGAAACTCAAATGACAGAGCCACCCAGGTGCTCCTAGAGTGAAATTGAACTTGATGTGGACAAATATTATTTGTAGAAAACTTTCTTCAGTAGATTGAGCTACTAATGTAAAATGAAACACCAGAAAGTCATGTCTGTATGGCCTTTCCCTTAACTTGGATATTACATGTTATTTTCAAACTTTATCTTCTAGCACACTATGTTCATGCTAATACTAACTTAAATCTACCTGATAAAGTTGCATGGCTAAGACCTGGGACTAAAATTCTTGATATCATGCCTCTTCAAATGTAATTTTTATTTCTTTTCTGTAACCTTGTGAAGGTCATTTTTCTCTGTGTTTATCCTCACCATCTGAAATAGTATTTTTGACAAGAATTCAGCAACTGTGGAGTATATCGTATTTATAGAATGCCTAGCAAAGGGTATTAGTTGTACTCTACAGAGACCCAAGCAGAAAGGGCTCCATTCGTCTTAAGAAGAAATGTAAAAGTTAATTGATTTTCAAAGGATAACTGTAACAAAAAAGGACCAGAACACACATTGTCTTATTTTAGTTTATAACTTCTGGTATGTTCCATTAAGTATCCACTGAAAAATCTGAAGTGAGGGCTAATGATTTTAGGTTTATTTAGTATTTTTTATAAAACTGCTTTATAAGTGAAAGTCATTCTTTGCAGTTGGCAGAAACAGTGAATGGATGGTAATGAAAATTCACATTCATGGACCATTATCTCATCATTAAGATGATCATTATGATAACTAGATGGTACCGTGGAAGTGCTTGGGGCCTTTTGGGAAGAAAAGCAAAACACACTAGCGCATTTGTGTTAAAGTTACAGCACTGTAAAATATATGCCTGCATGTGGCTAAGAACTGGAAAGGAATATGAAAGTTAATTAAATTTTTTGGAATAACAAGATTGTGGTTATTTTTTTTTCTGTCTTGATTTCTCTTAAAAGTATGTGTTTTTCTGTTCAGTAAAATTATAGTAAGAATTGGATTCATGATTTATTTGTAGTTTCATTCATCCAAATATTTATTGAGCCTTTGGTTTATGATATATACTGTTTTAGGTTCTGAGAGTGTATTTATGAACACATAAAAATAAAATGCTTGGTATTTTGTTTCTCACATGTAATTCAATAGACTTTTCATTTTTTTGGCAAACATGGAGGGGGAATACTGGGGTTTCAGAGTTATCTTGATCATGTTGTGTAACCATGTCCCTGTTTGCAGGCAAGTCCCTAAAAAGATCACCAGCAGAATCTACTGATTAAGCAAAACGAAGTATTAGTCTCATTGGAATAGAGAACACCACCTTTAACCTTAGAAATATTTCAGAAGGGGGAAATAGAAAAAAGATGTTTATAGAATTTTAGGGTCTGGTCTTGCTAAGTGGAAAAATCATTGGGATTGTGCCTAATTTAAAGACTAATAGCTTTGGATTAATGAAGTCTTGAAGTGAAGTGTGAGGGTCTTAAAGTGAGCTCTGATGAACAAACTGTTAATTTTGATAAATAAGCTCTTTTTTTTTTTTTGGTTTATAGTCTTTCCAGGAAAAAGCATTCCCTGAAGCAAGTACCTAAGTTATTTTTATCTGGTCCCACAATTTGTTTAGCACTAAAGCAGGCACTTAAGCTTTGACCACAAATTGTGGAGCACCGAGGCAGGAAGGTATTTTGGTTGTAGTTCTTACCACCTTCTCCGTGAGTGAGTCTAGGTGCTATCATCTGAATGTTTATTCCCTACTCCCCAAACTCATAGTTTGAAATCCTAACCCCCAAGGGGATGGTATTAGGATGTGGGAACTTTGGAAGGTGATTAGGTCATGAAGGTAGAACCCTCATGAATGGAATTAGTGCTCTTACAAAAGGAGGCCCTAGAGAGTTCCTTCACCCAGTTAAGGATATGGTGAGAAAATTATCTGTGGACTAGGAGACGGGCTCTCAGTAGACAGCAAAACTGCCAGTGCCTCAATCTTGGAATTCCCAGGCTCCAGGACTGTGAAAATAAATTTGTTCTTTTTTTTTTATTATTGATTGATTGATTGATTGAGGCAGAGGGCACGAGTGAGTGAGAGGACAGAGAGAGAGGGAGGGAGAGAGAGAGAATCCCACGCAGGCTCTGCACTGTTATTGTGGAGCCTGAAGCGAGATCATGACCTGAGTCAAAGTTGGATGCTTAACCAACTGAGCCACCTAGGTGCTCCAAATTTCTGTTCTTTATATGTCACCCAGTTTATGGTATTTTGTTATAACAGTCTCAATGAATTAAGACACTAGGTTTATACTCATTTAGCCAGACATTGTAAGAAGATAGATGCTCTGTACCCTCTTTTTTTTTAATAAACTTATATTACTGTCACTCCATTTATTCTTGGGAATAAAATCCTGGGGATAGACAAAAGGATAAGAATTCAAGGAAGTTAACATCCTGAAGTAGAAAACTGGTTTGGTTGGTAAGTATCCAACACTCTTCTTTTTTGGATGGGATCTCAGAGTAGGTAGGAGAGAGGGCCTAGCCTTCCACAGGGAAGCTACGGGGGACAGATATTCCTTCTGCACACCTCGCTGGCAGTTAGATCTCAGCATGGTCAATCTGTTACCTCTAGCCAGGACTTCAAATCTTGAGGGGATGGCTTAGACCCACCATGACATGTGGCACTACTGAGTGGAAAATTAGTAGTATGGTGGTTTTGGCTGATGACAGTGTGAGAAGCAGTGTACATGCCTGGCTGGTGAGCACCAGAGTCCTAGGCAGACAGATGGTGTGGTTGCACCCTGGCAGCTCATTACTCCCCTGGATCCCACTCATGTCTGGTTCTACAAACTCCCTGTCTACTCTATAGTCTATAGGACTATAGTCTATAGGGCTATGGTGTATAGGATTTCTATCCTATATATTTTTGTGAATTCCTTTTTCTGCTAAAGTTCATCAATATTAATTTCTGTTGTTTGCAACCCAGAACCCTAACATGTACACAGCCTTTAATGAATTTATTATAAGGCTTTATCACTCTAGAAACTAAAGTATGGGCGGGGCTCTGAGTTTTTGAGAATTTTCACTGTAAAATCAATAGTAAAAGCTGGTAAGGAGGAACCAAAGTCAAACATTGAATTGTCATGTCATTCCATTGTTTTTACATACAAAGGTAACAAAAAAGGGGGTGGTAGAAAGAAAAATCTTTCAAGACGTCCCTGGAAAAGTTTCTGAAACTCTCAGTAAGGAGACAGGGACAAGGTTTCATCGTAATTGTTCCTTCCTGGCTGTTCGAGCTGGTAGGCTTAAAATGGACTCCTAATGAGAGTGATTTGCACTGCAATTAATTAAGTGCATGAAATTACAAACTGCATGTCTTTTCTCTCTGGAGAATATTCTTCCTCTATAAGTACTACTTTATTTTAATTTCTCTCCCTCTCTTAAAAAAAAGTTTTCCCTGAAGGAAAATTAACTCTGTTGTACTTCTCTCTAACTCTTCCTTATATGTGGTACTAAGCTTATCAGAGTTGTTCCTGATATAAAATTTTGAAGACAGTTGTGAGGAGAAAGATGAGAAACTGTCTGTTAAACTTTTGTTACAGGTGTCCTTGTCCTTTAGAAGTCATTTATCTTTGTTGTAGTGTGTGTGTGTGTGTGTGTCTGCACATTTGTGAACACATTTGTACGGTCTACTTGAGAAGAACTGTTTCAGAGAGAGATGTTTTCCAAAACCTTACCATCAATCTGCAGAGTCAACTGCAGAGAGGGCATAGACATGCAACCTCCACAGTCTCAGAAACCCTTGCATGTATACCTTTCTTTCTTTCTTTCTTTTTTTTTTTTTTTTTTTTGGAGATACAAATGCTTTTTTTTTTTTAATTTTTTTAAATTTTTTAATTTTTTAATTTAAATTGGTTTCCATACAACACCCAGTGCTCATCCCAAAAGGTGCCCTTCTCAATACCCATCACCCACCCTGCCCTCCCTCCCACCCCCCATCAACCCTCAGTTTGTTCTCAGTTTTTAACAGTCTCTTATGCTTTGGCTCTCTCCCACTCTAACCTCTTTTTTTTTTTTTTTCCCTTCCCCTCCCCCATGGGTTTCTGTTACGTTTCTCAGGATCCACCTAAGAGTGAAACCATATGGTATCTGTCTTTCTCTGTATGGCTTATTTCACTTAGCATCACACTCTCCAGTTCCATCTACATTGCTACAAAAGGCCATATTTCATTCTTTCTCATTGCCACGTAGTATTCCATTGTGTATATAAACCACAATTTCTTTATCCATTCATCAGTTGATGGACATTTAGGCTCTTTCCATAATTTGGCTATTGTTGAGAGTGCTGCTATAAACATTGGGGTACAAGTGCCCCTATGCATCAGTACTCCTGTATCCCTTGGATAAATTCCTAGCAGTGCTATTGCTGGGTCATAGGGTAGGTCTATTCTTAATTTTCTGAGGAACCTCCACACTGCTTTCCAGAGCGGCTGCACCAATTTGCATTCCCACCAACAGTGCAAGAGGGTTCCTGTTTCTCCACATCCTCTCCAGCATCTATAGTCTCCTGATTTGTTCATTTTGGCCACTCTGACTGGCGTGAGGTGATATCTGAGTGTGGTTTTGATTTGTATTTCCCTGATAAGGAGCGACGTTGAACATCTTTTCATGTGCCTGTTGGCCATCCGGATGTCTTCTTTAGAGAAGTGTCTATTCATGTTTTCTGCCCATTTCTTCACTGGGTTATTTGTTTTTCGGGTGTGGAGTTTGATAAGCTCTTTATAGATTTTGGATACTAGCCCTTTGTCCGATATGTCATTTGCAAATATCTTTTCCCATTCCGTTGGTTGCCTTTTAGTTTTGTTGTATACCTTTCTTTCTTAATAGTCTCTTTCTACCTTAATACAGTATCTTAATTATACTCACAGGTTTTTAACCTCAGTTGTAATTGTATGCCTCAGAATTTATTTCCCTCCTAGAAAAGTATCTATTCTTCAGGGAGTCTGTTGTAGTCAAATAGGATCAAACAAGGCTTTTTAAATTTATGATATAGTAATTGTTTCAATTAACTTAATGGCTTGTTCCAATGTTAATGGTGGAATTGTGAGGAAAAATGAATGGATATTTGAGTCTCCCCAATTCTTCAGAATATTCATTCCATATCCAGTACTATCTCTTATAGCTGAGGAAAATCTGGTTAGGTTAACAAAAAATGCAATTGGAATAGTTTAGAAAGAGGTTCTGGTATGGCATTCATCCTTCTGAAGTCCTGAACCTTCTCTGAAGTTATTCCCTTCTTTCTAAAGACACTTCTGCTGACATCTGCAGTGAACTGAAACAGCGACACAAACTGAAGATTATTATGCCAGAGTAACCCTTACCTGGTATGAAGGAGACCGGAGGTGATAGGTTCTGGGGCCTTGAAGATCCTGAAAAAACTCCAGGTTGATTCTTCATGTAGATCCCTAATCTTGGAGCCTAATTTACCAATTAGGAAATTATATCTTCAGTGCTCTATTGTCTCTGACTTGTTGGTCTGAAAGAGTTAATGTACCTTTAATAAATACAGAAGATCTCTCCTAGGATTATCTTAAACGTGGCAAAAAGTGGCCTTAGCAATGGTCATCTAAAGTCAGTTCAATGTCACTGTTATAAAATAGCACTATAAAAACTTTGGTTCAAAATAGCATGATCATCATGTAATACCAAGATCTATTATTAAATTGTCAGAGTATTGCTTTAACAATTTGAAGACTATTATTTTTAGAGTAATGATTATGCTTATTAACTGATTAACTGATTAACTGATAAGAAATTGGTAACAAAATCAGAGGATATTTGGAAAACATGAAACATGTACAATGAAACATCTGTACCATTTCTCTTATTTAAAGAGCATTTTTATCCTGGAAAATAACTGACTGCTTCCATTAGCCTCACAACACAACAACAAAATAAAGTTGTCTTTGGATGACTTCTAATTTGCATTTAAATTATCCCCATGGCAGCATTTTGTAAGCACAAGCAAACACAAGATTGTTTGAGTGACATAGGTCTATACACCTGAGAGAGAAATATATCATCTACAAAATTAAAATAATATGGGTTCTAGTAAACACCTCTAAAAAGGAATTATAAGGATCTGCATTTCCTCCTAGAGGTTATCTTTCTAATAATGCTCCAAAAGAAGAACAATTCTAGTATATTTTTCCTTGGAGGGGTCATGGGTCACTGATGCCATTTGAGACATATTGAGGTACAAATCATGTGATTTCCTCAAGTACAATTTGTTTTACTGTTTTTAATTTTTTTAAAGTTTATTTATTTTGAGAGAGAGAGAGAGAGGGAGAGAGAGAGAGAGAGAGAGAGAGAGAGAGAAAAGGATAAAGAGGGAAAGAGAGCAGCAGAGAGGCAGAGAAATTAGGGGAGAGAGAATCTCAAGCAGGCTCCATGCTGTCAGCACAGAGCCTGACATAGGGCTCAATCCCAGGAACTGAGAAATAAATGACCTGAGCTGAAACCAAGAGTTGGATGCTTAGCCCACTGAGCCTCCCAGGAGCCCCATACTGTTCTTTTTTTTTCACTTTGGCTTTAATTCTCTTTCTAAAATACTTTTATGTTGTAAACTGGTAATGACCTGAAGATTCAGTGGAGTTGGGGGTAAGTGTTGAGATTTTCACTTGTGAAGGATCAGAGACTGTTAGACAGTTGATAGGGCTAAATCTGCATGCCTGGATCAGGGAAGAGCTGTACCGTTTTTTCCACTTGTACTTCTGCTTAGGAGATGAGTTAAGATCCAGAAAACCAACTTAGACCAGGGATTGGCACACTAGGGCCTGCAGGCCAAATCCCACTTGACTTTTGTAAGTTTTCTTTCTTTTTTGTTTTTCCACGTGTTTTTTTGTTTGTTTGTTTAATTTTATTTTTTAAATTTACATCCAAGTTAGTTAGCATATAGTGCAGCAGTGATTTCAGGGGTAGATTCCTTAATGCCCCTTACCCATTTAGCCCATCCCCCCTCCCAAAACCCCTCCAGTAACCCTTTGTTTGTTTTCCGTATTTAAGAGTCTCTTATGTTTTGTCCCCCTCCTTGTTTTTATATTATTTTTGCTTCCCTTCCCTATGTTCATCTGTTCTGTGTCTTAAAGTCCTCATATGAGTAAAGTCATATGATATTTGTCTTTGACTAATTTCGCTTAGCATAATACCCTTTAGTTCCATCCATGTAGTTGCAAACGGCAAGATTTCATTCTTTTTGATTGCCAAGTGGTACTCCATTGTGTGTGTGTGTGTGTGTGTGTGTGTGTGTGTGCGCGCGCGCGCATATATACCACATCTTCTTTATCCATTCTTCCATCCATGGACATATGGGCTCTTTCCATACTTTGGCTATTGTCGATAGCACTGTTCTAAACATTGGGTTGCATGTGTTTCTTCAAAACAGCACACTTGTATCACTTGGATAAATACCTAGTAGTGCGATTGCTGGGTCGTTCTATTTTTAGGGTAGTTCTATTTTTAATTTTTTGAGGAACCTCCATACTGTTTTCCAGAGTGGCTGCACCAGCTTGCATTCCCACCAACAATGCAAAAGAGATCCTCTTTCTCCATATCCTCGCCAACATCTGTTGTTGCCTGAGAAGTTTTCTTGGAGTGCACGCCATGACTACAGAGTAATTGAGATGGAGCCTGTTTGTCCTGCAGAGCCTAAAATATGCACTGTCTGACCCTTTAGAGACAATGCTGACTGCTGACCTAGACTGTAGGCAGTTACCAAGTAGACAACTTATTAGGAGATTTAGGCTTTTCAAGTATTTACAGAGTATAAATGTCTGTTTCCTGTGGCAGAGAGGAAGGCAAAGAGAGGTAGAGGTGTTATCAGGCACACGCATGCATTCCTTCACTCATTGCAGTTATCAAATGCCATCTCGGAGCCACAGGGGTGATGCCAGGCACTCAAGAGTGTGAAGAGGCAGAGTCCCTGCTTACATGGCGATGGACTGAGATAAAGTACTATTTGATGCAGGCAAATAACCCTGCTGTCTTAGATCTTAAATTTTGGTGAGGGGGGAGGGACAGGGAAAGGGGCATGGTATGTCTGGAGAGGTTGGAATTTTACTTGGAGTAACCAGGGAAGATCTCACTGAGAATGGGGACTTGAGGGAAGTAATCATGCTATTTCTGGGCTCCTGGAGTTTTTCTCTAGAGGGCAGAGGAGTGATACAGCAACTGAAGGGCAACATGGAACCACATTCTATTCTCTAAGTTGGAGAATTAACAGTATATTTGTATGCTGATGGGAACTGCCTTAGTCCATTTGGACTGTTATAACAAAGTATCACAGGATGGGTGACTCATGAACAATGAAAATTTATTTCTCATCATTCTGGAGGCTGGGAAGTCCAATATCATGGTGCCACCATGGTTGTGTTCTGGTGAGATCCTTCTTGCTTTATGATGCAATTGGGCTAGAGAGGTATCTGTCTGTCTGTCTCTCTCTCTCTTTCTCTTTTAATTTGTTTAATGTTTATTTATTTTTGAGAGAGAGAGACACAGTGAGAGTGGGGAAGGAGCAGAGGGAGAGGGAGACACAGAATCCGAAGCAGGCTCTAGCTCTAAGCTGTCAGCATAGAGCCTGACATGAGACTTGAACTCATGAACCATGAGATCATGACCTGAGCCAAGGTCAGATGCTTAGTTGACTGAGTCCCCCAGGAGCCTCCCAATCTCTTTATAAGAATACTGATCCCTTGGGGCGCCTGGGTGGCTCAGTCGGTTAAGCCGCCCACTTCGGCTCAGGTCATGATCTCGCGGTCCGTGAGTTCAAGCCCTGTGTCGGGCTCTGTGCTGACAGTTCAGAGCCTGGAGCCTGTTTCAGATTCTGTGTCTCCCTCTCTCTGACCCTCCCCCGTTCATGCTCTGTCTCTCTCTGTCTCAAAAATAAATAAACGTTAAAAAAAATTAAAAAAAAAAAAAGAATACTGATCCCATTCATGATGACTATACCCACATGACCTAAGCACCACCCAAAGGCCCACCTCCTAATACCACCCCTTTGGTGGTTAGGATTCCAACATATGAATTTTGGGGGAACCCAAGTATTCAGACCATAGGAAGAATGATATAGTAAGAGGGGAAAATTGATGCAGAAAGTTGATGGGACAATGTCTTTGAGTAGATAAGAGGGATAGACTTGGAATACAAGAGAAGGACTGGCCCTGCTATCAGAGGAAGACACTTTATCCATAATAAATATGGATATCCAAGTAGAGTATATGACACAGGTGCAGGTAATTAGGGAGATGTGGTGGTTGAAAATTGTAAAAGTTCTGTTCTAAGTGCTTTATTTTTGCTTAGTATATGTGAAGACCCTGAGGGAAAACAGAACATGGTATAACCAAGGAATTAAAATTAACTATAAAGTGAGCAGTAGCACAGAGGAAGATGAGGCTGAAGAGGTAAACAGGATACAGACATAAGCCAGACTAAGGATATAGTAGTGAGAAACTAATGAAGAATGGTATGAAGCTAGGTTTTCTTTTTCAAAAGATCATCATGCTACATTAGAAATTTGATGGGAGAGTAGAATGAGAGTATGGCAAGGCCAATCAAAAAACTATTGCGGTAATTCACTGGGGAAAATGGCACCATAGTCTAGAGTAGAAGCAGTGGGTAGCATAAAAATGTCCAACTTTTGAGAAATATTTATGAGAATATTATGAGAATAGACAGACTTACCTGTTTTACTTTGGGAATAGAAGCCGACACAGAGCAAAGAGTGTATAGAGGAGAGCCTAGGAGTAGACTGGGATGCTTGGGAGTTGGGATGGAGATCTTGGTTTACAGTATTAAGTAAGGAAGTTTGTTATTATTAACGAGGAGAGCCAAAATTCACAACTGGCTAGAAGTGAAGATCTTGGTCAGTCAACAAAATTATATGGTGTGGAATAAGGGTACATAAACTTTCCATTAGATTAGTCTGGTTGGGCCTAAATGTTAGTTACTTCTCATTTTTAAAAGCTCCTAAAATTGACTAGCTTTACTTTTTAACAACAACAAAAAATGTTGAACTTTTCATTTTCATAATGAGACCAAACTAAAGGTCAAAATCCTAAGGGGAGAATGAATCAGGACTTAACAGGCAGATTGTTGATTGACATGATGCCAATGGCCACTTCCAGTTGTCATGTTCTAGGCCCATGACTTAGACCTTTCCTCTTTTGAAGCTTCTCTCATGAAACTGACTGCATTTTAATTTCTGCATTTTTCCTAAGTATGTATAGAATACAGACTCTGAATAAAACCTCATTATGTCTTGCAGGTACAAGTAGCCTGCAGTATACATCCATCTTTTCCATTCCTAGATAATTCTGCTCATAAGGAATTATAACCCTGCAGACCCTATCAAAGAGGTTCTTATTAGGTGGAGGAAATGTCTATGGGAATAAAAGAGTAAAAGCTGGTGTCAGGAGTCTCCAGTCCTACTAGTCAGTGTAGGAGATTTGGGATCTTAGAGGCATTTTCAAGATAAAAACAAATGAATGGAACAAATCACCCGTCCCCCTGCCCCCCCCAACACTGAATAAGACTGTGTTTCTCATCTCAGCAGTAGGAAGACATTGAAAAAAATAAAAGCTCACATTAAATTAGAGAAAAATCCCATCTAACTGTGCAGTATATTCATGGGAAGATTATCATGAAAAGTCAAACAGAAAAATTTAAGGAATCTAATTTCACAATAGAGCTTGCTGTACTCTGTGGTGGAGATTTATCTTCCTGATTCTAAAGTTAAATTCAGATAAGGAATCTATACTTCGGAAACCAGACTGTTTCTGTTTCCTGCCCCCCCCCTTTTTTTTTTTGGCTTTTGGTTTAACTTGATTCCATCATTTCCTTCGATAGACTGCTAGGAGAGAAAACCAGGGAGTGAGTGGGATGCGTGTGGGTGAAAGCATAAGGGTGCAAGTGGACAGGTGTCAGGGGAGAGTACTTATTCAGATTATTTCAAGCCTGAAAACAGTCTTGGTTAAAATCTTCAAGTCTGTGAAATGAAGCTTTGGGGGGAATTAGTCATAATTGTACTGAAAAAAAAAGGGAGAATTAAAAAAGGAAGGGAAGGGGAGGGGAGGAGGGAGGGAGGAAGGAAGGAAGGAAGGAAGGAAAGAAGTAAGGAAGGAAAATTAAATCTAGTTCCCACTCCTCTGAGATTTTGAGCCAAGATAAAGATGAGAGTATAACCTTCAGATCCAGACTGGAATATAGAACTTCCATTGATCATGTGCTAATAGAAAAAGCAAGAAAACGTTATGCAACATTTTGAGCCATGCCTCCCTCTGCTATTCTTAAATGCTTTTCCCTCGTATTAAGAAACGTGACTTTGATTCTGTCTCTTTGTATAAGACCTTGGCTTTCTTGGGTACCCAAGGCTGATTTTGTAGGCTGATGTTCGCTTCTTCTCTTCTAGTCTTCTGGTCTTCTACAGAGCAGATGCAGGTTTGGAGGGAGAGATCGGCTGAAGCTTGGGCCTAAAGCTGATTTATTAATGGTTCCTTCTTTTAGAATAGAATTAATTATTACCAATATACAATCAATTAGATACAAAGTGATTGTTTAAAATTAGAAAAGAAATCATTAGAAATTACAAACTTATGTTGGTATATATCACAAATATCACCAAACATTGAAAGTCATAATATATTACCAATTACTTATGAATATAATTCTGTAATACCTTTCCCTATACTTCTGGTTGCATATTATTTGAGTATCTCTTTAAATGACACTAATGTTAACAGTATTTTCTATGGAAAGATTAGGAAGATAATTCAAACTTTTCTCTAGGATGGTTTTTTTAAATTATTAACTGTTTAGAAAA
This sequence comes from Panthera uncia, assembly GCF_023721935.1. Classification (NCBI taxonomy): domain Eukaryota; kingdom Metazoa; phylum Chordata; class Mammalia; order Carnivora; family Felidae; genus Panthera; species Panthera uncia. The sequence goes on along the minus strand of NW_026057577.1, from coordinate 43,820,931 downwards.
GTTAGGTATAATTATCATATAAATTGTTAAAGTTATCAAATTTGGAGAAATCTTTAATATGCTTCTTTTATATACGAGCTGTAAGGTTTTAGGACATTTTGGGTTTTGTTTGTGTATAGTGACTAATCTTATAGATTCCTAATTTAACTGGTTTAACACTTTTTCACCGAGATTCTCACTTTAGTGTCATAAATGGTTTCAGATGAGTTTTAGATTTTTCTACCAATGTCAGCATTTTATGTCAGGTCTGGGAAAAAAATTAAAAATTATCAATGTGTTAGTTTGATTCACTTTTTTTATTAATTCACTTGTCAAACAACTCAGGAGCCAATTTGTCATTTGTTTTGAAACTTACCTTTTTCTTAATGAATTACCACCTTTGAGATAATCTGAAAAAATACTGTTATAATTTGTTGCTTGATATATGAATAACTTACTTCTATTGATTTAGTCACTTAGTTTCAGTGCATTTTTTCATATTCCAAAAAGTCTATTAGAAATTTTCTCTTATTTATTTCTTCCTTAGTTCATGAATTAAAACTTTTAAGAATAAAAACGTACCTTTCATGTAGGTACCAGTCAGGAATCAGTCTCACCCATCTTACTGAAACATTCAAACATCTTTTTAGATTTACATCTTGATATTGGAAGAATTTTTATTGGAAGAATTTTTATTTTACTTTTGCCAGTTTTACAAAAGCAAAGGACTAAATAAACACATTGCCAGGGCCTCACCCTAGAGCCTTGTAACTTGTTAATGCAAGTAGGGAGCCTGGCCTCTTACACCTCATTATGTTCACTGTAAACCACTCTGCTCCTCCTCTTTCTCTCCAGCACCTCCCACAAAGACACATGTACATTATCATAATGTTTCTTGGTTTTTCACTCTGTGTGGGTACTATGAGGTTATTGAGAGATTTTACCATACATGGGTCTAAAATGATGCCTCTGCTATGGTTGACGTATAGCCTAGCCCAAAGTAAGTCTCAGGCCTTGGACCCATGGACTCTGGAAGGAACAGTCGCGGAGGTGGAGTCTTTGTGAGGAAGGGCAAGAGGTCAGGACTTGTCTCCAAGTGGTCAGGGCCACAGAACTGTCCTTCAGGCTGAAACCTGCTGATTAACTTAATGAAAGGGCACAGTGGTTGCTTAGGCCCACCCAGAGCTCATGTTCTCCCATTATAAGTCAATGACCTATTGATGTGGTGACCTCCTATTTTATTATTCAGGGTTTCCTGCCTTTTAAGACCTGGACCCATCACCCAGACTTTGAACTCTTGCTTTTGCATAATTGTCTGATTCAGAATTGAGTCAATTGCCTTTTCTACTTTTGTCTGTGGGGTCTGGAAGTCAAGGGGTCTTACACGTAAAGTCTCATTTTTTCAACGAGGAAGTGAAACACAGTTTCCTCTGGTTGCAACACAGGAGAAATTTAGAGAGGGAACAGAACGCAATTACATTTAATTATTCCTTTTAATAAGGACCAGCAGTCCCGTAAATAGAAATTATTGATCTTATTTTGTGGTAAGTCTTCACATGGAGAAGGGAGATCTGGATGAAAGAAGCTTCAGGCAGGTGGGTGGAATGGCTGTAAAGGAAGGAGGTGACTCTGTAATGGAGGACAATCCTCTCTAGGAAGACAAAAAAGGATGGCTACAATACAAAGAGGGAAGTATGAGAAACAGCCTAATACCTGCCTACTACCCAAAGGCAATCCTCATAGCTGGCAGTTGTTGTGGTTAAGATAACTGGGACAGAATATTAAACAGGAAAATTATCCCAGTTCTATGGGGTGGAATCCCTAGGCTTGGACAGAGAGGAGCTGAGCGATCCCTGTAGTGTCCTGAAAGCTGGAGGTTGAGCCCATTCAAGGCAATTTCTGTGATATCCCCCGGGATTTCCTTTTTATTTTGAGCAGAGGAATGGACTTGGATGGGGCAGCATGTTCCTACAAGTTGGCAGGCACCCAGTTAACAGAATAACTGATTTGCTAATTGGGTTGCACATACCAATTGAACTGCCAAGCAGACGTCGCCTGAGGAAAGTACCTGCTAAATTGAAAGGATTACTAGCTCGATGGATTGGACACTTACCAGTGTCAAATGTTATTATACATTTTAGTTTTAATTTTTTTTAAATATTACATATACAAGATAAAAAATCCAAACAAGAAGAATGTGTGCTAGAGTGTCTCTCTTTCTTACTCCAGATTTCCAGTTTCCCAGTCCCTTCCCTGAGGCACAACCACCAAAGAGTTTATATATAAACAAGCATATATAACTAACTTTCATTTATTAAATACCTACGTTAATTAGAGTAGGCATATAAAATCTGACTGCAGTAATTACAATTACTTTCATTATTTTCTTATTCTTGTATGTTTGCTTTGTTTTAAGCTTTGACAATTATAAACTTTATGCCAATCTAGGAAAAAGAAAATCTGTAAATGTTTCTGTTAGAAGCCTAGAAATAAGTTATTTTCCCTTCTTTTTTCTTTTTCTTTTTAAAACTTATCTTTATAAGGAATGCTCATTTTACTGTAACTGAGTTTCACATTGTTTATCATTTAGTATTTTTTCCAGCTCTGAGATATCATTGACAAATTTGTAGTATATTTAAAGTGTATAACATGATTTATATATGTATAACAGTGTGAAGTGAAACCCACAATCAAGTTAATTGATTAACTTATCCATTACCTCACATAATTACCTTTAAAAATTTTTTTTAAGTATTTATTTATTTATTTTTGAGAGGTGGGGAAGGGCAGAGAGAGAGGGAGACACACAATCCAAAGCAGGCTCAAGGCTCTGATCTGTCAGCACACAGCCCGATGCCTGGCTCAAACTCAAAAACCGCAAGATCATGACCTGAGCCAAAGTCAGATGCCTAACTCACGGAACCACCCAGGCACCCCACATAGTTAACTTTTTTTTGATGATAATGCTTAAGGTTTACTTACAAGTATGCAATATGGTATTTTTAGCCATTTTCACCATACTGTAATTAAATCATCAGAACTTATTAATTTTATAACTGAGTCTGTACCCTTTATACTAACTTTCCCCATTTTCTTCAACCCCTGCCAACCATCATTCTAGTCTCTGTTTCTGTGAATTTGACTATTTTTAAAAATGTTGTAATTTTCAGATTTTATATTGAAGTGGTATCACGTAGTATTTGTCTTTATATATCTAGCTTATTTCATTTAGTGTAATGTACTCCAGGTTCATCCTTGTTTTCAAGTGACAGGATTTCTTTTTTTCCTTAAGGCTGAATAACATTGCAGTGTGTGTGTGTGTGTGTGTGTGTGTGTGTGTGTGTGTGTGTGTTAGTGTGTGTGTGCGCATGCGCGTGCGTGCCCGCGCGTGACATTTCCTTTATTGATGTGCCTGTCAGTGGATATACTTAAGTTGTTTCCATACCTTGGCTCTTGTGAATAATGCTGCTTTGAACATGGAAGTATAGATATCTCTTCAAAATAGTGATTTCATTTCCTTTGTATGTATATACAGAAGTGGGAATGCTGTATCATATAGTGGTTCTAGTTTTAATTTTTTGAGGAGCCTCCACACTGTTTTCCATAATGGCTGTACAAATTTGCATTCTCACCAGCAGTTTATAAGAGTTCCCTTTTCCTTACTTCCTCACCAACATTTATCTCTTGTTTTTCTTTTAATAATTGACATCTTAATAGGTATGACCTCTTCCCTTACTTTGGTTGATTTGTATTTCCCTGATAATTAGTGATTTTGAGAAACTTTTCATGTACATATTGGCCATTTGTATATTAAAAATGTCTATATCCTTCACCCATTATTTAATTGGGGTATTTATTTTTTCCCTATTGAGTTGTGAGTTCTTTGTGTATTTTGGATATTAATCCCTTGTCAGATATGTAGTTTGCAAAAATCTCCTCCCATTCCATAGGTTGCCATGTCATTTGGTTATTGTTTTTCCCTCTGTGCTGAAGCTTTTAATTTTACATGAAATTTATAATTTTATATAAAATTTTTAATTTTATACTTATCTATCTTGGTTTTTGTTACCTTTCATTTTCCTGTCAAGCACATTGTCAAGGCACTTTTTTTCTACGTTTTCTTCCAAGAGATTTATGGTTTCAGTTCTTATGTTTAAGTCTTTAATCATTTTGAGTTGATTTTTATGTACCGTGTAAAATAGAGGTCCAGTTTAATTTTTTTTTTCATGTGGATATCCAGTTTCTCCAGCACCATTTTTTGAAGAGAATTTTTGTTGTTGTTGTTCATTTTTGGCACCTTTGTCAAAAATTAATTGACCATATATATATATATATATATATATATATATATATATATATATTGGTTTATTTCTGGGCTCTCTCTTCTATTCTGTTGATCTATATGTTAGTTTTTATGCCATTAGCATACTGTTTTGATTACAATAGCTTTATTACAAAGCTATGGTAATTCAGTTGGTATTTTTTTGTTATTGGTTTTAAATGTTTATTTATTTATTTTGAGAGGGAGAGAGAACAAGCATGAACTTCAATGCCAGTGACTTTCAAACTTCAGTTTTATATTATCTAAAATATTTTTAAGAGTTTTTAAATTAATTAATAATTAGTTAGTTTGTTTTGAGAGAGAGAAAGAGTGCATGAGTAGGAGAGGGGCATAGAGAGAGAGGGCAAGAGAGAATCCCAAGCATTTGAAAATATCTTCTCCCATTCAACAGATTGCCTATTTGTTTTGTTGATGGTTTCCTTTGCTGTGCAAAAGGCTTTTTATTTTGATATAGTCCCAATAGTTTATTTTTGCTTTTGCTTCCCTGGCCTTAGGAGACATGTCTAGAAAAATGTTAATACTGCCAATGTCAAAAAATTTTGCCTGTGTTCTCTTCTAGAAGTTTTATGGTTTCAGGACTCACATTTAGGTCTTTAATCCATTTTGAGTTTATTTTTGTGTATGGTGTTAAAAGATGGTACAGTTTTATTCTTTTACATGTATCTGTCTAGTTTTACCAGTACCATTTATTACAAAGACTGTCTTTCCCCACTGTATAATCTTGCCTTCTTTGCCATAGATTGATTGAGCATATAACCCTCAATTTATTTCTGTGGTCTCTATTCTGTTCTCTTGATCTATGTGTCTATTTTTGTTCCACTATCATACTATTTTGATTACTACAGCTTTGTAGTATATCTTGAAAACTGGGATTGTGATCCTCCAGCTTTGTTCTTCTTTTTCAAGATTTCTTTGGCTATTCAGTCTTTTGTGTTCCATGCAAATGTTAGTATTATTTGTTATAGTTTTATGAAAAGTACTATTATTGGTGGGTACTGACCTGGATGGGCCAGTCAGTTAAGTGTCTGACTTGGGCTCAGGTCAATGTCTCATGGTTCACAGGTTTGAACCTCACATTGGGCTCTGTGTTGACAGCTTGGCGCCTGGAGCCTGCTTTGTGGATTCTACCTCCCTCTCTCTCTGCCCCTCTCCTACTCATACTCTGTCTCTGTCTCTCAAAACTAAATAGAAAACATTAAAAAAAATTTTTAAGTGCTATTGGTGTTTTAGAGGGATTGCATTGATTCTGTAGGTTATTTTGAAAAATTTTTAATGTTTACTTATTTTTGAGAGAGAGAGAGAGAGACAGAGCGCGAGTAGAGAAAGGGCAGAGAGAGAGGGAGATACAGAATCTGAAGCAGGCTCCAGGCTCTGAGCTGTCAGCACAAAGCCCGATGTGAAGCTCCACTCAAAAACTGCAAAATCATGACCTGAGCCCAAGTCAGACGCCTAATCGACTGAGCCACCCAGGCACCCGGAATCTGTAGGGTACTTTGGATATATTTCTAATAGAAGACTTAGTGAGTCAAACAATATATTCTTAAAGGATTAGTATAAGTACATGTTATGAATGCCAGATATCTGTTATGTACTTTCGATAGGAGGTCTAGAGTAAACAAATGTTTCAGTGCACCATTAACCAGGTATTGTCCTGCATATCATTCACATACATGAATTGACTTAATATTCACTAAATTCACTAAATATTCACTGAACATCACTGTGAGAACCAAGAAGAAAAGGGCTTGGGGGCACATTATATGCCATTCTTCTCAACCTTCAATGATCTCTTATCTGGTATTCTAATAAAATCCATTTTGCTGCTGGGTCTTTGGGAATAAGAAGGAATTCTTATTCATTATGCCAGCGCTAAAATATCTTTAGATCTGCCATTTCTAATAATAACAACCATCTCTGACTTTTTAGTGTTTCCTGCTTTTTCTCTCCTACCTTGCATCTGACTCTCCCAACCGACCACATTCCTTCATGCTGAACACTGCTGAAATAACTGCCAAAGTATTTGTTTGGTAATCCAGAACCAGGATATTGCTTTCCTATGCTAAAATAATTTTGGGGAAGGTGTCCTTTTTATAAATGCCAATCTATATGCCCATATATCTAATAGGTAGTCCTCATCTACTCCTCTCCTATAGATAGGAATAACAGTCCTGCTAATCCTCTCCTTCCTTAAATAAGGACTACAAAAACTTTCTAAGAAAATGAGCCTTCAGTGAGGTCCAGATTTAGTGTGACTTTTGAATGACTCTTCCTTTCCCTGAACCTTGTTACTAGTTTTCCCTACTCTAAAATGTGTAGTTTAAATTGTGCAAGTAGAGCAAGTGGGAAAATATTGCTGCCTTTGTAGTTATCAATGAAAAATACATATTATATAATATTAAAAATGTTCATAATATTCCTTATAGTTTATTCGAGAGCATATAAATAATTTGATAAGCACTGGTCCTGCTCAGCCATTGTAATATCTTGCCAAGAATAGATTGAGACCTGTGATATTGTGTTAGTAAATGCAGATTTCCAAGCTTACTGAAAAATACATCCTGCAATATTAAGGGTTGCTTTTATGATCAAATAAATGTTAAGTTTCTTTTCCAGTTTCATTAAGTGAATGTTAATGAATAAGTTGGCTCTATCAAGGTTATTATTCCTTTTCTTATGAAAAATATGCATTATACTTAAAATGATAGTCTGCTTCATTTTTATGGTTTCAAAATTTTACAGAATATAAATATTTTGATGCGTTTAATTATCAAAATATAATTTACACTCGCAGAGTTTTTCTTCTATGTAAATAAGACATAATTCGAAATCCCATGTTTCTGATACAAACACGAGAATTTAAAGACTTTTTTTTTAAAGACTTAAAAACATTTGTATCAAAGTAGCTAGAGGAAATACTGCCTATGATTGTATGAGACCAGTGCTTATTTGGTGAATATTTTGAAAAGAAGCTTAACAAAGAAGATGGTGAAACATTAGCCACCACCATCCTTAACCTTTCCCAGGAGAAGTTACAAGTAACAATAAATGGCCAGGGAACTCCTTTCTAAGGGGATATATTAATTATCTACATCTGCATACCAAAACACCCCACAACTTAGTGACTCAGAGCAACAATGATATTTTATTATCTCTCATGATTTATGTGAGTCAGGAAATTGAACCAGGTAGAGTTTAAATGGTTAGTCTCTTCTCTACAATGGCTAAGGCCTCAGCTCAAGACTATCAGGGTTGGTGACTGGAGAATCTGAAAGACCATTAACTCGCATGTGTGATGTTGATACAGACTATGCGGTTCTTGTCTAAGCATTCCTTTCCCTTAAAAAAATTCTTTTAATCTTTATTTTTGAGAGAGAGAGAGAGAGAGAGAGAGAGAGAGAGAGAGAGAGACACGAAGTTCAAGTGAGGAAGGAACAGAGAGAGAAGGAAACACAGAATACAAAGCAGGCTCCAGCTCTGAGCTGACCTCCAGCTCTGAGCTGACAGCCCAGAGCTGGATGCAGGGCTGGAACTCAAAAACCCTGAGATCATGACCTGAGCTGAAGTAGGACGCTTAACGGACTGAGCTACCCAGACACCCCTAAACATTCTTTTCCTAAGGCCTCCTTTGAGCTTCTTCACGGTATAGTGGCTGGGATCCAAGAGCAAGCAGAAAAAGAGAAAGAGAGAAACAGAGACTGAGAAAGAAAAAGTGAGAGGGAGAGAGGGAGGGAGAGAGGGAGAGAGAGAGAGAGAGAGAGAGAGAGAGACAGAGCACGCACGTACCTGTTAGAAGCAGTGTCTTTGTTATGATCTAACTTTGGAAATTATAGAGGGTCACTTTGGCTATACTTCATTGGTTAGGTTAGTCACAAGCTTCTTCAAAGATTTAAAGGGACAGAACATAGACTGCACCTTTCAGTGAGAGGAATGTCAGTCATAACATCTACATATTCATCTTTGGGTAATACAGTCTGCTTTGGGCAGGTGGGGATAGGTTTAACTAATGCCAGGTTAGGGTTTCAATGAGTGAGTTACAAATATTTAGGGGAAGAAGTGGTGATGTGGGGGTGGAGGCTGTAAGGATTTTGTGGACTTTGGGTATAAAGTGGCACAGAGAGAGGAAGGGTGAGGAATCTGGCATTCAGAGATGGACTCTGAGGGACAAATAAAGATATTTAAAGGGGATCTTTATGAAGCTTTTCTGTGTGGTATGTGAAATAAAATGCTTTCTTTATATTCTTCTAATCTCTTGAGAAAATGATAACCCAATGAAATTTAGTGCTAGATTTGTTTTTTGAAAAGATGCAGTAAGCTGCTGAATATGGCCTCACTATAAAGATAGGGAAAAAATGGAGGCCTGCTGAATCTATGTTACATATGCTTTCAGAAAGCTTTATTCATAAATGTGGCTGCCATGGCCTGATGTTTGATTTCCAAATGCCGGTATAAAGACTTATACCAGTCATTGGGGAAATTTTCATTAGCCAGATCTAAAATCAGAAATTAGACATCATGACTCTTTCACAAATTTATTCAATTAAAAGGAATGACCTTTATTATAAGCTTATATCCTTCCAACATTTTTGGTTTAAAATGGCCTTTGTGTTTTGAAATGGTGGCAACAGGAGATGGTACTTGTGTTCTAGATTTTTAACTCTCCATGCTTGGAAAGATAAAAGGTCATTGTCCAAGCCACTCTGAATTACATTGTGTTTGGCAGAAAGCATTTTATTGATATTGGCTATAAAATGATAATTTAAATTTATCTGAATACATGAAAAATTTTCTTTACTTTTTATAATGCCAAAGGATTATTCCCTACTTATTTTTTTCTTATGTCTACTAACAATAGCTGTTACTAATGATAAGGCTTCATGAAAATATAAAGAGCCTAACATTATTTTCCTCACCTTGGTTTGTGATGAGAATTAAGTTAATATTTGTAAAGAACTTAGGCCTGGCACATAGCATGGACTTAAAAAATGTTGCTGTTGTTGACAAATGTCAATTATTCCTTTGAAAGTGCTTTCCCGCTGTACCACCCAGTTTATGCCGTTGGTTTAAGTATTTTGAGCCAAATTTGATAATGCTTTATTAAAACTGGATTAACTATTGTTTCTTAAGTAATAACTAGTACAATATTTTAAACTTACTTAATTTTACTCAGAAATGAAGAAAAGAAATAAAAAATATATCAATAATTAAATAAAACCAATTTATAGGAAAGCCAAAAGGTAATGACAGAATAAACCTTAACTAAATGTGAGCCTTGATAGGGAAGGATTTATCCACCTCATTGTCTAGACTCAAACAGTTAAAACAGAAGGCAGCCTAGATCGTGCTGAGTGATAGGCTGAGCCTGGCTTCTCTATTCAAATAGCATGCCCTTTTTCATGGTTAGATATTTATCTACCTATTTATGCATTCATTCATTCATTTATTCAATCAACAGAAATGAAGTATCTGTGTGTCAGAGGCATAATATATATAAGATATCCACATCTGGTCCACAAAAATCTAGCATCCGTTTCATAACAATTATTAATACTGACCAAGGACAGAATTATAAAATAAATTAAATCATTTATAAACTATAAATTTTCTTAATGAGTTTATATAACCATATATAATTATAGCAGTTGGAAGATTTCACTTATATTTTATCTTCCATCCTTCCAAAATAGATAGAACTAACTACCTAGCTAAAGGGCTGAGGATATTGAATTACACACCTTGGTGCATAGTCAGTTGGTGGCCTTAGTTCAAAGATATGTGGCTTTTATCTGAAGCTACTTTGAGATCTGAAGGACAAAAAAAAAACAGAGATGTATTAGCTTAAAATGAGTCATGAATAAAGCACCAAAAATTTCAAGATTTCTCAATACAATTAATATTTAGGGTAGATACCATTAGCCCAGTACTGTACTCTGCTTAGATCATTTAAAAAATCTTAGCCAAAGTAGCTGTATCTATGATATTTGAAGTAGCCAGTACAAATAAAAACAGGTTTGAGTGCTTATGAGTCACATATAAACATGTAACTTTTGTACTATCACAGTGAAATGGATTTAAGTTGAGATATCTTTACATTTCACCTTAAGGTAATATAAAACAAGAAAACAAAAAGCAGTGCTGTCTTATGCTATGCCTGCAATAGATGAGGAATAATTATCAGGTAACATAAAAATTCCTGTAACTTAGGTCTTTACAGAAATAAGTGTGCTAGATTTAGTGCATGGGTAATTCATGTCATCTCAAATATAAAATATAGCATATGACCTTCTACAGGAAAGTTGTTTCTTAATGTTGAAAGTAACTCATGTGTGCTCCACCTAATCATATTGTAAAGAATTGAACCAGAGAATCAAGCCCAGGTGGTTATGGAGACAGCCTCATGGAATGGGCTCCCTACTGGCATGTGATATGAATAGCACCTTATCATGTCTCATAACTTGTCCAAATAGTTGGCAATTCCTGTATCATGTACGATATCACATATCATGTAATACAACCCAAAGTCTCTCAGACATACATTTGTACTTTCTCTCTCTCTCTCTCTCTCTCTCTCTCACACACACACACACACACACACACACACACACATTAATACACATGCATCATTTTTATGCTGCTCCAACCTTCTTCTGTCTGAGGATATAAGTTTGAATCCTCTGCCACATACAAACAGTATAATCCTGGACAAGTTACTTAACCTTGTTTTGCTTCTGTTTCTTTATCATTAAAGTTGGGACCAATAATAAAATAATACTACCTGCCTCATAGGGTGTCTTTGAGGATGAAATGAGAAAATATGTGTAGGATGGTTGGCATGCACAGTAAACAATAAATGTAACCTATAGCTAGGTGAGAAAATTGAGGCCAGGGTAATCACGACATGCTCAAGGTCACTAAGGTAGTTCATGGCTAATCAGGATTGGAATCTGTATAATGATTCCCAACTCAGTGTTCTTTCCTTTACACTGAGCTGTCCCATTTATTAGCAGCTAATGATCTACTTCCTTGTGTGAATCTTTTGTATTTGTGTGTCTTGCCTCCCCAAGTAAATTTTAAGGTCTTAAAAGCTAAAAGCATGGGTTAGTGACTTCATCAACTACAGGCTTCAGTGGAGAGCTGTTGCTACTGGGGGCTCAGTGCTCATTTGTTAATGATGATCTTTTAACACAATACTCCAAATGAAATTATTTTATTCATTTCATATTTCTTATTCCTTCTTCCGTAGTTCAATATATACGAACAACCAGCCATTACAAAATTAGAATTGCACAATACACAAGCAACTCCTTCCTCTGTAATTCCCGAGAGAAGAACATGCAATTTCCTACTAGATTTCTGCAGTGTGAAGAAAATAATATAATTCATCTATGCTTTAGTTTCTCCATATATAGAATTTGTATACAGCATTACTCAATCACAAAAGAATTCCATTATAATCCAGCATATTGTTATGTAAATTCAGCATAACTCAGGCCACAATATGATCCCAGGAATATAACAAGTATCCATTGGGAAAACCTGGTAGAACATCTTAAGAGTGGGGATTATTTTTAGCACTGAATAACAACTTATATATAAAGGAGCTTCACTCACAATGCTTTGTAGCATTATTAACTACACTCACTAGTCACATTTGAGGTATATATTTATGCATCTCTCTGGGAGAGTACTAGCATACTAAATAGTACAAATTACCACCTTGATTACCTTTAGATTTACTCCTAGGAGTCAACCATATCCTTGAAAATCAGTTGCCAAAAGAAGCTTCCTTATGACTTTGAAAGATTAAAATACTGTTTTATCAGTATCTGTATTTCACATTTCAAGAATTCATAAACTTTCAGCAGCAAGAGTGCATATTCTACAATTTTCAGTTTTCTCTTGATTCTCAGGATGTAAGTAATACCCACAGCACTAGTAACTCTCACTTACAGGGCCAGAGGGACCCATTTGTCCTTCTTGACCTACAGCACTGGCGCCCGTTATCTGGACCTTAAGAGCTTTCCTAGCTTTCTACTCCTAAGCTGCATAAGCAGGAATTCATTTCCTGTTTAAGTGTGGATCCGGAAGGGTATGGCAGGTTAAGAGAGCAGGGGAAACTTGCGGAGCCCTGCTTTCCAAGAAATAGCAGGAAGTTACTCGGAAGACTACAAAGTGTTCTCTGTAGGAAACTGCTGGGAGAAATGCATTTATATTGTATTATGAAGGAGGAACTTTAAGATTACTCGAAAATAGCCACTTGTAATAACATAACAACCAATTTCAGAGTTTGCTGGCATGTGACACTCCTCTAGGAATTCTTGGTTTCCAACTCGATCTCATTAGCCACAAATAGAATCTACTAAGCCTTACCAGGAGTCTGGCATTTTGTTTGAGAATCAAAACTTTTCTGTTTGAAAACTAGGGCAAAACTCAGTTATATATCAACAGGGATATGAGAGAAAGAACACACAAGGAAAGTTTTTGTATTATAAATGTGTAAAACATAATAGTTTGAAGAGGAGAGACTGCCCCATGAGCCACAATAAATACCAGAATGTAACACACAACTGAAAAGAATCCAGTTTACTCAATGTAGCAATGAGTTTTGGACCCATAAGAATAGATATTGTGATAACTCACTAATTTATACAAGAACCCCTAATATGTGCATGGTATTTCACCAATTAGAGAATGCTTTCCATCAGTCATTTTCACATGAATTGGGGCAAGTGAAGGTCTGGGTCTGATAATACATTGGTCAAAATCAGCTTGTCATTATAGTAGACTGACAAATGCTAAGGAAGCCTCAACTAGATGCACATGGCTTGCATGTTTGTGTAATTTTCTTTAAATAAAGTTGATGAAGACAGATGTCTGTGTTCAGTTGCATAACATGTTAGAAATGCAAGATACCTCAGAAAACCTCTTGGCTCAACATTCAGACTTGTATAAGATTAATCTTGATAATTGTTTGGCTATTCTCTAATTCCTTGTTTACCATTGCACAGTGGTATGAACTCCTTTAGCTCCTGGGAAGCAAGAAGATAATTCTTGTCACTGTTGTAATAATTCCTAAATATGAGAAGTTGTGGGCTATGAGTTCTAATTTTAACTAATTCATTATATTCTGCCATGGTCAGTGTTAGATTGCTTACCCAAGATGGTGCCTTTTCCTTACCTGTGAGTTGAGACTAGAGGAAGAGACAGCTTATCTGAGCTTCAGTGCTCGAATGGCAGAGGTGACAGAGATAGATAAATTGACCAAAATGAGCCCTATTTACTAGAATGCTGCCCCCTCATGCCCCACTCTGAGACCATATACAGTGTGAAAGGCAGCTCAGACATGGGTCAGGTTGTTCAGAAGACCACGTATTAAGATCTGTGAGCTATTCCTAATCATTTTCACTTGAAAAGAGAGGTGGCTATTTTGTGAGGCCATGAACCTCAGCTGTGAACTTTGCGGTAATTTAGGTTGGTGGTCTAACTGCTGTTCTCTGCTGACAGCTCAGGGCTATTGGTGCTACACAACACCCACAAAGAACTCATGAGCAGATAGTCTCACCAAACCAATCTTGGGTCATTCCTTTAAGTGGGAGTGAATAAAAGGGGCATCTGTTTTCAATAAAGCAGACCAAGAGTCTGTCCATTGCCTGGGAATGATTTCTTATAGTACTGCTCACTGCCACTTGATCACCTGTCCTCCTCTGCACTTTATTGGCATCAGGATTTTGGACATGGTTCCCACATGGAAGATGCTTCCCTTTTAGTTCTATCCAAGTCACTATCATAGCCTATAGCATGCAAATTATAGGAGAATGAGAGCAAAAATTGTGTAGAGATACCAGACTAGGAAGAGAAACAGGAAGGTGATTTTACCTGCTCAATTTTAACCGAATAGAAAATGTTCCTATCTTTATCTCACTGTCCAGGAATGGAATTTCCTAAGATTAGAGTGTATCCCAGGTCTTCATTGGATCCTGACTCTTAAGCTTGGCCTCTATGGAAAAATAGCGGAAATGCCAAACAGTAATTCAAGCTCCATAATAAAAGGCTAGGCTCAGATCCAAAGTGTTTTCAATATTTTTCTAGTAGTTTTTTTTAGTGATTTTTCATGAAAAGCACTTGATTCAAATGTTATTATTTCATCTTTTAATATTTTACTCAGCAGTAATGATACTCTCTTCTGATATACTTCTGTCAAAGTGGTGGAAGAGTTGGTGGCAAACTGCCATTTCAGGCATTTATTCTGCTCCAGTAATGCAGTGTTGAATACATAGAAAATGGAGAAAATTAACTAAACTTCTATACACTTTCAAAAGAAGCCACATAAAAACCTGGCATAGTAGTAATAGTAAAATTATACTGCTTCTAAATCAATTGATATATTTGGTTATATTCTAGATTTAACATTTTGCACTATGACTTTACTATAGACTACCAGGCTTACACACTAACCCCTAATCCTAACCATAATCCTAACCTTTAACCCTAACCCCTAACCATAACCATAACCATAACCACAGCAGAATTCTGGAGTTTTATTCTCTAGAGAAGTCTCTTATCTCCAAAATACCAGGTATATACCCTAATACTAACCCTAACCCTATATCTGAGAAAGTGGCTTCCTAAACATATGATAACAAAAGCTGAGAAGCAGCTTAGTTATCCTGAAGAAGACCCCAACCATTTAAGAATTGGTAGTATTTCTGAAATTAGGTGTGAAGGTAGAGATAAACCAAGAAGAACCAACTGAATATCTATTTAAAGTATGCTTAGAGCCCCAAATCCCCTTCTTGCTTCAGCTCAGTAAATGTATGCCATGTCTATTTTCACCTCAGGAGATATCTGGGGTTTTATTTGTTTGTTTTTAAGGTTTTTTTTAAAAAAATGTTTTTTTAACGTTTATTTATTTTTGAGACAGAGAGAGAGCCTGAACAGGGAAGGAGCAGAGAGAGAGGGAGACACAGAATCTGAAACGGGCTCCAGGCCCTGAGCTGTCAGCACAGAGCCTGACGCGGGGCTCGAACTCAAGGACCATGAGATCATGACCTGAGATGAAGTCGGACGCTTAACCGACTGAGCCACCCAGGTGCCCCTAAGTTTTTTTTTTAGATTCCAGTTAGTTACCATACAGTGTAATACTGCTTCAGATGTACCATAGAGTGATTCAACACTGCCATAAATCACCCAGTGCTTATCAAGACAGGTGCACTCCTTAATTCTCATCATCTATTTAACCCACGCCCCCACCTCCTTTCTGGTAACCATCAGTTTGTTCTCTGTAGTTGAGTCTGTTTCTTGGTTTGTCTCCCTCTCTCTCTTTTTCCCCTTTGTTCATTTTTTTTTCTTAAATTCCCATATGAGTGAAATCATATGGTATTTGTCTTTCTCTGAATAACTTATTTCACTTAGCATAATACTCTGTAGCTACATCCATGTCACTGCAAATTGCACTTTAACATTTTAATAGATCAGAGTGCATATGTTAAATAAAAAAAATAACCTCATAATCTAGGGTGATTATTTATATTTTATGTAGTCTGCATTTTGTGGGATTTTATGTCAAACACATCTAGGTTTAAAGAAGACTGCGGAGAGAAGAAGGTTAAGGTGGAGGGAAGGAGGAAAATAGGAAAGAAAGAAAGGAAAGGGATGGAGGGACAGGAGGATGAATGATATGTAGGAGGAAAAAGGAAGGTGGCAGGGAGAAGGGAGAAATACCTCAAGTCCATGAACAGTTATCTTACAAATTGTACTGAAGAGTATCTTTATCTCCGTTCATTAAAGAAGGAATTGCAAGGTTTATCAAACAGAAAATATACCTAATATAATCCTAATGCAAGAATTTCCTGAAACTAAAATGTATTAGAAACTGGAAAAAGTAGGAAAGGGAGTTTGTGAAATCTATCCAAAGTGATTTAAAAATAGCTCAGATGTGGAATCTGTTAAAACGAGAAAGTGGACACATGGCTCTTTCTAATCTTACATATGCTACTGTATTAACACTTCTCTAGTTTCCCCTGAGGACAGCCAGGTTCCTTGGGAGAAAGGTGTATGTTCCCTGGACATTTTCAGGGTCTGTCTGGGGTATGCCCATGGGCACAGGCTTAAAAGTTTCTTCCATGGATATGTCAGCATATTAATGCATTGTTTGGCTCCACGTTGCCTTCCCTCCCTGCATTTCCTCATTTGCCATTCATCTTCTTACTTCCCTTAGTCCACCATAATAGTCCCTAGGGTCCAGCGTAAGTGCTTCTAGCTCTTCTAACTGCACATTTGTTTTTACTGTACAATTAAGGTATTTGGCTATTATAAAATGGTAATGCTTAGAATTCTGCAACATCATTCCTTTGGGGTATGGGGTAATCAGAAAACCTGACAAAATGTCAGAGTTCAGAGTTCATGTGGGCTGGACCATTTTTTTTGTGTGTGGGTGCTGCACACCTGAGACAGCTGTGCTCCTCAGATAAAGCAGGGCTGACTGAGTAATGGCTGGGAATGCAGAGCATTTCACAGGCAGGAAGGGATAGGCAGGGGGGACTCCTTAGATGGGTATCAAAAAAGAAAAGAAGCTTGCCATATGGCAGAGGCCAGGTGGCCCCAAATGGGACTAAAAGGATTGGAGACTGGGATGTATAAGTGAAGGCCCTCTTTCCTAAATGCCATACTCTGCCTTATTAATAAACTAAAAACATTATTCAATAGAGAAAATGGGTGAGTGGTAAGAGCAAAGCTTTCAAGAAACAGGAAAGAGAAGTCTGTGATGCTAACTTCTCTCTGCGTTTGAGTTGCTAATATAATTGTTGGCAGAATAGCCTAAAGATTAAGAATTCCTTTAGACATTTGGTCTAGAGCTAAATAGGTCCAAGTGTGAATCTGGGCTCGACCACTCACTGACTTCCTCATCTGGGACAAATCACTTACCTCTCAGAGTCTCAGTACCCTCCTATGTAAATAAAAGGTAATAATAATTCTTACCCACAGAAAATTACACCTCTCTTTTCTGTACTTTCAACCTCTTCCTCTCAGTTAGATACTTTCCATGAGAATCAAAATATATTCAGTTATTGTCTGTGTTTAAAACAAAGAAATAAACAACAAAACAAAACAAAGTTTGCTTTCACTCACTTATTTCTCTTTGTTAGAGTTTCTCTTGATACTGTGGGCTGGGTAGTTCATTATTGTGAACTGTTCTGTGCATAGTAGGATGTTTAGCAGCGTCTTGGGCCTCTGCCCATGAAAGTACACCCTTCCTATTTGTGACAGTCAAAAATATCTCTAGACATGGTCACATGTCCCATATGGAGCAAAATCTCCCCCAGTTGAGAACCACTGCTCTCACAACCATCTCCTCTGCTCTGCAAAACTGCTTCTTCTCACAGTTTTGCCTCTTCTTTTTGGCTCAGCTTCCTCACTTTCTCATCACTCCTGCATCTGTTATGCTTTGTCTCTTGTCCCCACTTCATTAATAAAATGGGTCTTTTTCAGATGAACGGTAGTCTCAATACTTTTAAATACAGTGAACTTTCCAATCCTTCTTTTGATATCTCAGAAGAATTCAGTGCTTTTAGCATCTTGTCTTTGGAATGATATCTTCTCTTGGCCCTTCTTACACCACTCTCTCTTTGTCTAGTATGTGACATCTGCAACACCTGGGATAACTGGGTTCTCTGACTCCATGTGGAATCGCTATTCTGTAGGAGAGAGCTCAGGCTTGTTCAAATGGGGGTAAAAATGTTCCCAGCATCAAGAGAGGGCAAGCCCCACAGAGCAAGTAATTTTCAAGATTCTGTTTATATCTCGTTTGCTAGCAAGGTCTAGGCCAATGCCCAAAAACCGTATGAGAGGGGCCTACCCAAGACAGAAATAGAGGGAGGAGATAGACTTCTGCCATGACATTGACCTGCTCCCCAGTGAAACTAGTGAAAACTATTCAAAACTTTTAAAAAGCCACTGGAAATAGTCCTAAGGACAAATAGCAAATGAAGAAACATCTATACAAGAACACCTATAAGAATTCAGTAAAAAAGGGGAAAGTCTGTGGCATTTGAACTGAGACCTCTCCATCTGACCCCCGTTTCAGTTGGGTTAGTGGAGGCACCATTGTACAGACTGGTATAGTCAAGAACACAGCGCTCCCTCTCCTCAAAGCTCCCAACCAGAGAACTTTCTTTCTGGAAGGAGTAGGACTTCAAGGTTTCAGTGTTCTTCCCCAGTTACCTATGGCTGTCTAAGCACTGTGGGGAGTGCATTCAAGATGTAGGGTGCTCCCTTTTCCAATCTACCCCGAATTGTAGAATGGAGATGCTAGCTTGGCACAGCATGCTAAAATGCTAAAGTCACCATTACTTTTCCCTGGGCTCCTTAGGTAGTGGTTCCACACCAACAGAGATAAGTATAGAGGACCTCAGAGTACCACTCACCCAGCTCAGCTCTGAGAGTGGGAATGTCGGTCACTCAGAGAGAAAAGCTGATATTGTCTCCACCCCTATCTCCAGAGCCCTGGTTGAGAGATTTTGCCTCAGAGGAGAACCATTCCATACAATAAATAGTTCTTAATCTCTTCCCAAAGGAACTGACTTCATTTGCAACAGAACATGAAGGAGTTCAAGGGTAAGAATGTTCTCAAGAACAGTGGAGGCTGTGGTGAAAGGCAGTGGGGAAGAGAGTGAAGATACAGGTTAAATTGAAGGCTACTTTTTAGGAGAGAACCACTGCTGGAGACAGAGCAGATGTGCACCACTGACCTTAGAAATGATTCCTTCAAAGGACCTTCTGTTTGGTTGTATTAGTTTGTAGAGCAATTTATGTCCCATGTCCTGTCTCTACCTCTACCACCTGCACTCTAGTCTAGTCTTTTATCATCTCTCACTGGCACTACTGCAAAATTCTAATGGGTTCCCAAATTCGGATACCCTCATAACTGGTGTGCAATACAGTTTCTAGAATGTAGCCAGAAAAAACCTTTGAATTTCAGTCTAATCTGGTTGTGTGTTCCTCCATTATAGAGACCATGGGAAAGAAGCCTGTACCTTCAGTAATATTTGATTTCATGCTGACAGTCTCTAAGGACTCATTTCCTGCCTGTTTCTGCCATTTCCTGCAGCACCCTGTTATTTATTTATTTCTGATGTTTGAAAAGTCTTTTTTTTTTCAATATATGAAGTTTATTGTCAAATTGGTTTCCATACAACACCCAGCGCTCATCCCAAAAGGTGCCCTCCTCAATACCCATCACCCACCCTCCCTTCCCTCCCACCCCCCATCAACCCTCAGTTTGTTCTCAGTTTTTAAGAGTCTCTTATGCTTTGGCTCTCTCCCACTCTAACCTCTTTTTTTTTCCTTCCCCTCCCCCATGGGTTCCTGTTAAGTTTCTCAGGATCCACATAAGAGTGAAAACATATGGTATCTGTCTTTCTGTGTATGGCTTATTTCACTTAGCATCACACTCTCCAGTTCCATCCACGTCACTACAAAGAGCCATATTTTATTCTTTCTCATTGTCACATAGTACTCTGTTGTGTATATAAACCACAATTTCTTTATCCATTCATCAGTTGATAGACATTTTGGCTCTTTCCATAATTTGGCTATTGTTGAGAGTGTGCAGCACCCTGTTAAATCTCAGCCCATCTACTCCTAAGCACACACTCTTCCTTTCAAAATTTTGTGCTAGATGGGTGCCTCTAGAGGGACTTATCCTTCATAAAATGGCTCTTTGTTCTTTGTTCTGTCTCTGTTACGGACCTCCTTCCATAGGACTGTCCTTTGCCCCTTGATTTGGTGAAACTCCCCACCTGTTTGAGTAATAAATCTTTCTTTGATCATACCAAAGGTCTAGTACTATGAGTTCTGATAATGGAGCTTAACCTTGGGAAAGCACTTCATCATGTCACAGTGAGGTTGCAATGACACCCTCTCCCTGCTGTCTTTAAATTTTTCCATGGCTTCCATCCATTTACTTTTATGATAAAGTCTACAATTCTTAGCTTGGCCTACAGGGTTCTGTGTGCTCCCTCCCCATCCCACTGGTTTCTTTGTTTTTCATTAGTTATGCTACCTAGTGCCTGAGGACACACATACATGCTGTATCCTCTGCCTGAGATGCTTTTCTTCCTCCTCACTCCTGCCTGTCTTTCTTAGTCTACTCTTAATTATCTGCATAACTTAGCTCAAAAATCACTTTCTCAAGAAGACTTTCTTTCTTGAGACCTCACTGCAGTCCTACCAACTAGGTCAGTTGTATTTTTTTCTTCATGGCTCTGTTTTTGTTTTAAACTTTACATTTATTCGTGTAATTATTTGATGGACATTTATCTCCTTTACTAGATTATGATCACCCTCAGGTCTGTGACTTTATATGTTTTGTTCAACATTATATCCTCAGTGCCTAAGCCATTGGCTGAGCCGCAGTAGGTACTCTTATAGATTGTTGAGTGTGGAATACATGAAGGCTCTTAGTAATATGATATATATATATATATATATATAGTCTCAAAGCCAGAGTATACTATATTAGTTAGAATAAATGAGGTTCTGCTGTAATAACACGCTGTCTCCCTTACCGTCCTATTTCTCCTCCCCACAAAGCCACATATACTCAAAAATTATAGAGGCTTAAAATAAAAAAACTTTATATCTCACTCGTGCTGAATTACCATTGTGCTTTATTAGGATACTCTGTTCCATTTCATCTTTATTCTTGGACCCAGGGTGATGGAAGTTACCATCTGGAATATTGTCTTTTTCAGGGGCAAGGGAAAGAGAAAAAAGACTGGTTTCACTCTGGTGATTAAGTATTTCCATAAGGAAGTGACATATTTCATCTCCATATACAATCCATTAATCAGAACTAGTCTCAGGGTCCTGCCCATCTGTAAAGAAGGCAAGGAAATATAGTTCTTTCATGCACTGAGAAAGAAAGAAGAATCAGATGTGTGTGACCATTAGAAGTCTCCCCACTGGCATATTAGTGTACAGCTGTATGTGTTAAAATTCAACTTGATTTTGAAGGAATAGTAAAAATTTCATGAGGATACAGTTCAACTGGGCTAAAGGATGAAATTTGGATACTCTGGGTGAAAAGGCATTGCCAGTAGAAGAAACACCAGGAACATAAGTAGAAAGTATGTATAAGCATGTGTCTGAGTCACAGTGAAGAGCGATCCACCTTGCTGAAGTGGAGAACAGGTGCTGAGGGACCATGGGAGAAAGGGTAGAGTGACAGAGTTGACCATTTGCATATCTGAACTCCTCTCAACTATTTTGGACTTAGTGTGGAGATATCCTCAATGTGAGGAATTCAGTATATAACTTCAGATTTGTCAATCACCTTGACTTGGTTGCACTTTGTTCATTTCTGGAATTCCAGATTTACAACTGCATTTCTCCAAGGCTGTTTTTGGTGGGCACAGCAGTCCAGAAAGACCAAGACCTGACCTACTCCCTCTTTTCAGCCCTCTTTCAATTCATGAGCAGGGAAACACCAGTGCTCTGCCAGCCTGTGAGTTGAATGCCTTTGATCTCACCTTTAATTGGCAATTGTAGGGAGTTAAACTGAGTGCAGAGACCCTTAACAATGATACAAACTGAAGGATAATATAGAATAATAGGTTTTATGGAAACCTGGATGCATTTGAAGGATGTCATTCGGTAAATCTGTCCCTAGAAGCTAGTATCACTCAGTCAATACAAATTAACCTATTTTGTCCCGCCTTACTTTTGTTAGTTGTACTAGCTTTGGAAAAGAAAAAGAAAAGCCATACCACTAGAGTTCTAATAGTAGGCAACAGATATTTATGGAAGATTATATTTGCATAAAAGTATTTGTTAAACAAAAATCACAATAAAATATTGACTACAGAGCAGCCATTAATGGAGAGAGCTGTGCCATGTTTAATATGCCCTCTGTTCATTGATCCTTAGAGGGATCATAGTATAGTGGCCGAATGTGGTCTCTAGAGGCAGCTGCCAAGATTTAAATTGAAACTCTGCCATTCACCACTGGGTGATCTTGAGAAATTCATTTAATCATGCTCATACAATAATTCTTTACTGCTACAGACTAATTGTATTCCTGAAAAATTCATTATGTTGAAGCCCCAATGTCCAATGTGAGTGTGTTTGGAGATAAGACTTTTAGGAGGTAATTAAGGTTAAAGGAAAGCATAATGGTAAGGTCTAATCTGATAGGACTGGTGGCCTTAGAGGAAGAGGAAGAGAAGGAGCTCTCTTTTTCCTTATGTGCACTCACCCAAGCACACAGCAAGATGGCAGCCCTCTATAATCAGGAAAAGGGTTCTCACCAGAATCTAACCATAGTGGCACCCTGATCTCAGACTTCCAGCTTCCAAAATTGGAGAAAATAAATTTTTGTCATTTAAACCACCCCGTCTATGGTATTTTGTTGTGGCAGCCTGAGCTGAGTACTACGCTTACCTATAAAATGAGGACAATAATTGTGCCTGATAGTGTGCTTGTGACGATTGAGTGTATTAATATATGCTTAGCCCTTAAAATGATGATTGGTATATAGTAGGTACTTACTAGACATTACCTATTATTATTTACATTATTTCCTTCCCTAACCCCTCATTTGATTGTATCATACTTGAGAATTCTGCTTTTCCAGTCAAATAAATCTCAGCTCTGTCTCTTATAAGCTATATGACCTTGTTCTAGTTACTAAGTTCTTGAGCCTCAGTTTGCATATGTGTAAGTGGAGATAATAATAATGCTGCCTGCCTCTTAGAGTTGTTTTGAGGATTAAAGGAGACATGCATGTGGTGTATGTGGCCCATGGTGAGCATTCCACATGCGCCATTTACTGTCCTTATTAGAGGTTTGCAGAGCTTCCTCTTTTACATTAAGAAAGAAACTGCTCTTTCCAGAAATCCTTACATTCTTTGGAGGAACAAGTAATAGCAGTTTCTCTTCAAACTCAGAACTCTAAAAATTTCCTTCTTTAAATTTGTCACTGCAAGATATTTGGTTGGTACATTTTTCCTTTAGTGTAATATATGCCCTTAACGTCCCTCCTTCCATCATGAAGTCACCGTTAACATTGCAGATTCTTTTCTTTTAAGTTTATTTATTTATTTTGAGAGAGAGAGAGAGAGAGAGAGAGAGAGAGAGAGAGAGAGAAGAGGGGGGCAGAGACAGAGTGAGAGAGATAGAATCCCAAGCAGGCTCTGTGTTGTCAGTGCAGAGCCCTCCACTGGGTTCAATCCCACCTCACAAACCGAACCGTGAGATCATGACCTGAGCCAAAATCAGCAGTCAGATGCTTAACTGACTGAGTCACCCAGGCACCCCTACATTACAATTTCTAAAGAGCAGGGATCATAAACCCTAAATTTGATTTATTTAAGCTAACAGAATCATAGGACTGGATGTGACTACGGAGATTGGTGAGTGAGATTTTCTCACAGCTATTCAGTGATGGACTTGAGAACTAAAAACTAGGCATGCAGCCTGGTTGTTATCTCACAGTGTGAAGTGAGGATTTCATAAATGCATTGTTGAACATAGTGGTCATATATATCCTAAGCTGATGCGTAGACAGAATTATGCACAGCATGGCTTCTCAAACTTTAATGATTGAATCATCTCAGCAGGATGTTAAAATGCAGGTTCTAACTCAGGAAGTCTAGGGTGGGACCTGGAATTCTGCATTTTTAATAAGCTCCCAGATGATTGTGACACTGCTAGTCTTCAGACCGTTTTTTGAGTACAAAGGGTGTAGATGCTGTTAGCAATGGTGACTTTGAAGTTTTTTGCTGTTTTTTTGTTTTGCTTGTGAGTCCATTTTTTTTTATTCAGTCAAATATACTCTGAATGCAAAACTTTCTTTTTTAAAATACCAATGGGAAAAAATTTAACACATTTTAAATTTAAATGCTTCAGTTTGTTTCTCCATATGTTGTGTATTCCTAAATCATTCACAGTGGTTTTATTTTCTAGCCCTTTTCCATCAAATGGGAAAGTAGTGTTCTCCCAAATGTATTTATTCCTCAGTATCTATCCTCTGTAACCTATTATATCATCTCATCCTTCCTGAAAAGCTCTCTTAGTTTTCTGATGTATATTTCCTTGAATTTCCAGTTCTCACCCTGTAAGTTATGCCCACATCCTATTTTTTGGCATCTCCTCATCTCTCTGACACTGTTCGTGGGAACTTGCATCCAGTGTCACTCATCACTTCAGGCCTTGGGAATCACTTGAGTGTTATTTGGAATCACTAGTGATTCCTAAGGCCTGAAGTAATGATTTTATTTGTAGATCACTCTCTTTATCCTGAAGGCTTACCTAAGTCTTAATCATGTGTGCTCCATGGATTCCATATTTAGGACCTGCCACTCTTCCAACTCAACATGGTAAAAACCAAAGTCGTCCTACTTGTTATCTCTAGACTGCAGGCCCTCTGCCAACCATACCACATTATTTTACTGCCTTTATCAAAACTTCCAGTGACTTGTCGTTTGTTGTGGCATAATTCTCTAACTCCTTATTCTGACATTGAAACCCTGCTCTAACTTGGATCTTTTTTTTTCCCACTCATGTCTTCCATTGCTTTGAAGTATGCGCTGATTGAAGTTAGTCTGAATCCTCCAGTTTCTGGAGCATGCATTGACATTCCCAGCCTTCATGCCACTTTTGCTCTGAGCTGAAAGCCCTTACATCGATGTCTGCATGACAAAATGCTATGTATCTCTCAAGGCCTACATGCAATGCTGCATCTCTTGTGCTATATTCTCTGTCCTCTTACTTGAAAGGAATTCCTCCTCCTCTGGATTGCTACATGTTTCAGTGTTGTTTAGATGACAATTCACACTATGCTTTATGTTATGTCTGCCATATAAATTTCCCCAGTCCTCCAACTCTCTGGCATCCCTGCTTACCTTAATATCCAAAGGCTTTGGCTCCAACCCCATCCCCTGGAATGACAAATCTGACTTCCCTCCTTTCCTCTAGGTTCATATTCCTCTACTACATTTAGGGGAAGGGAGAGTTGCCACATACCATTTCCAAATTGTTTAACTCCAAAAGCCACTTCTTTTCACTTACCTGGCTCCTAGCAGCTTCTTCTAGCTCTGCCTGAGGCCTCAGCTTTTTTTCTGTTGGCCACTGTCTGCAACTGTAGGAGTCCACCTCTTCTCTATTATTACTCAAAACCACCATGAACAGCAGGTTCTTGCCAGTAATAGACTTTTACTGAAAGTTTTAGGGTAATGCAGGCTAATTATAGCACAAGCAGAAGTCAACTGTAATCTGAATGCTAGAATCAGAGTTCTTAGACATTTATCAGACACTCTCTCACAAACTCCATTCCCTTGGGGCTCTCCATCTTCAGGCCTATCCTCTCCCATCTCTTCTACCATAAACCTTCACAAAATGCCAAAGTTCAAATACTCTTACTTATACAGAATGTTTCACTATTTTTTAAAAGTTTATTTATTTACTTTGAGAGAGTGTGTGTGCATGGGGAAAGGGCAGACAGAGAGGGAGAGAGAGAATCCCAAGCTAGCTCTGCATCGTCAGCACAGAGCCCAATGCAGCGCTCAATCTCAGGAAACCTGAGATCATGACCTGAGCTGAAGTGAGATGCTTAACTGACTGAGCCACCCAGGCACTGCTCACCATTTTTTCATTGTTGTTTAAACCTTGACAGTGTAGATTAAACACACAAGGGCCTCTCCCTCCATAAATGAATTAGTTTTTACATGTTTTCCTAAGCTTGAGGCCCAGTCTGTCCCTCAGTAGGATTCTGCAGTCCTGAAGTTGTTTTGGGTCAACCAGATTAAGGTTTGTTTTGTTTTGTCTTGTCTTGTTTTTGGGTGGGGGGTAACCACAGCCCTAGGAGATAGGCAAAATCTTACCCACCTATTTTTATATGTATCTCATTTGTTTCCATCTAGGTTGCAAACATATTTAGGAAAGACCATATTATGCAATCATTTTATTAACCACAATTTGGGGGAAAAAAATTCAAACCTTAATCCATCATATATGAGTTGTGACTTTAGGGAAGCAGTTTCCTTGGGGAACCTCATACACCTGCCCTACAAAATAAGTATGATAAAAATCTACATCATAAAAATGTGAGGATTTAGAAAAATTCTGTGAAATCATTTATTTAGAGTCCTGGTACACAGTAAGAGCCCTGGTCTCAGTACAAGTTTAAAATGTTGGAGTACAAAAAAGTTACTCCGGTGAACATTATTAAACTTTTAGTTGGGTACAATGTTTATTGCAGTATCCCCAAACCTACTTGATACCATGATTTTCCTTCCTGAATATCATTGTATCTACTTTGGAGTCAGTTCCATACAGTTCTTCTTTAATTGAAGAGATAGAAAATCAAAACTTTAAAAATTTCAGTGTGAAGAGTAAATGGCACATTAGTTTAGAGATAATATCGGTAATTATGGAAGTATCTTTTGAGAGTGTAATATTTTCCCCTGCCTTAGTGCTAGCAATCAAAACCACTGAATTCATTTGACCAGGGTCAGGACTTTGAATGAGAGGAAAATTACTTGAATTTGAGGCATTATGGGTGCAGTGCAAGATGTTCCAGATACAGATTCCATGAATCTTGTTTGAGAACAATGGTGTAGAGGACCAGATAACCACCTTCAAGTCTCTGAGTCCCATGATGTTTGGGAAGGTCTCCAGAATTCTCATGTTGCCACCATAAAGAGGAGACCTCATAGTTTCTAGAAGGGGTAGCCATTCTTTGGAAATGAGAGATGGGTGGTGGAAATTGGAATGTGGAGATTTTCATTATGGCCTGGAACTATACAAAACCCTTCTGGAGGAAGTGCTCAGTAGAGGTTTCCAAATTTTGTTCACTAATATCTCTAGCTGAAATGCTTTTTCTTCCATGGTATACAATTTCTCTGTCTTTCAAAGCCCAGTGCAGAAGCAACTTGGTATGTACAGGCTTTCCAGATAGCCCCAAGTTGTAATAAATCATCATTTCCTTTTTTATATTTCTAGAGCATAAAAGCACTTATCACAGTCTTTGGTTACTCATGATGGTGGGAGGCCAGTATAGTTTACTATCTTAAAGCTCAAACTGGAACATCAGATTTCCTCTTACAAGCTGTTTGTCCCTGGGCAGGTTACTTACCCCTGCTCTGCATCAATTTCCTCATCTATAAAATGGGGATATTTAATGTAGCTATGTCATGATTTTTGTTAGAGTTAAATGTGATGATGTATATAAAGCTCTTAAACAGGACCTACCATACAGTAAATTGTCAGTAAATGTTAGCTTTCACTATTATTCCTTGTCAATTCTTTCTGTCACAT
The DNA here is from genome assembly GCF_023721935.1 of Panthera uncia. Classification (NCBI taxonomy): domain Eukaryota; kingdom Metazoa; phylum Chordata; class Mammalia; order Carnivora; family Felidae; genus Panthera; species Panthera uncia. The sequence goes on along the minus strand of NW_026057577.1, from coordinate 43,793,300 downwards.
TAGGAAGCTTTTTGATAGTGGTGACTGTAACATATTTATTTTGTTGTTGTTATGGTCAGTGACCAATAAATTATCTGTTGAACTTAATTTTTTATAGCTTTGGGTTAAAAAATCGTGTTTTCTATTTATATTGTCACGAAAGTCATAATGCCTAGCATAGCTTATGTGAATGTGATGGTTGCTAACAGCAAAATAGCTTTTCATGCTACAATTTAGAATGTGTGGCAGAATCAGAGAAGCATGTCAAACAAATTACTTAATACACAGTTATCTCCCTAACTTATATTGTACTTTTTTTTTATATAGCAAAAGGAGGCTAAATAAACATTTTTACAAAATCTGTGGAAGTTACCATAAGCATATTTTAAACTTTAAAATTTCCCTATATGAAGTTTTCCTTGCACAAGCATGTCAATAGGCAAAATGGGAAAGATAATATTTTGTATAATTCTCCCTTCTTGAGAAGTGTTATCTAGATTAAAATCTGTTTCCCCAGGAATGTCTCATTTGTAAATGGCAAAGTACATATAGAACATCTCACCTCAAATGCAGTGGTTTTTTTTTTTTTTTTGTATTCTTTGAAAGCTTTAATAAAAGGAGGACAAGATTAAGAATTCCTGAAATATTAGAAGCTTGTCGCATTTGTTATGGCAATCACTGAGCTCCAGAATAAGGTTTTTTTTTCCTTTAATTTGTTCTTTTTCCTTGCCTGAAACCTAAAACTGCCAGTATTTTAGCATACAAGATGGAAGTGTGTTTAGTCATATTTCTGCACATTGTTCAAAACAGTCATTTCTTTCTTTGAATGTAAGTAAAAGTCCTGCTTCCGCTTTGGCATACAATGATAGAGGACATCATCTTTTTGAACAATGGCACATCTTTTTCTCCTGGTTTTCTCCACCTTTCTCAGCACAGATAACTTTGAAGGAGCCCAAACCCCACGATAACATTGATTTTATATTAGTTTCCTAAGACTGCTTTAACCAGTTAATGTAATTCAGATGGTTTAAGTCAACATAGATTTATTCTCTCACAGTTCTGGAGGCCAGAAGTCAGAAGTGAAGGTGCCAGAGGATTCATTCCTTCTGGGGGCTTTAGGGAGAGTCCATTCTGTCTCTGCCCTAGCTTCTGATGCCCCCAGGGTTTTATGGTTTATCGAAGCATAACCTCCATCTCTGCCCCTGTCCTCATATGGCCTTTTTCTCTGTGTATTTCTCCTTTTCCCTTCTCTTGTAATGACACTCATTATTGGAGTTAGGGTCTTGAAAGGTCCTAATACAGGGTGATATCTCAAGACACTTAATTGTATCTGCAAAGTTCCTTTTTTTTTCCCCAAGTAAGTACATATTCACAGGTTCTCAGGGGTCATATCTTTAGTGAGGCCAGTTTGCAACCAACAGCATGTTCCTTGGGACTAAGGCTGCCTATACTCTGGTCAGAGATGTACTGGACACAAAGGATGTATTTTCATAAAGCCAACATTTCTTCAGCACTATATGACTGCATTGCCCAATCTTACATTATGACTTCCCAAGAGAGATAGGAGTGTCCTTATTCATTGACTTTGAGGAAAAGCATTTTCCCAGGGAAGTGGTATCCGATCTTTTTGTGGCCTGTTCTGTGTGGTAGGCTTGGCTTGTATAGAAACTATGCCTGGAGGTCCACTGACAAGTCATGAAGCTGCCTTGTTAGAGAAATTATCTCCAAATATGATGGTTGTAAGTGTGTAAAAGGAGCATTTCATAGACAGATGCATTCCCACGTTATTAGTCAAGTCCTCACGTAACTTGCCTAAATCTTTCCACGTTTTGAGACACTTAGCATATTAGGGGGAATAACATTAAAGAGAACATAATGTCTAACTTTTAGGATTCTCTGGGGGTAGGGAACACATCAGTTTTGAAAAAAAAAAAAGATGGTAGGTGCAATATCCTTAAATTGTTTAAAAGTTTTGTACCAAAGACTATTTTTAAAAGTTAAATAAAAAAGGAATGAGTATGAAGATGATGTCTTTTAAGATAGAGAAGAATTGACTTTGAAAAAAAGTAGGTGCAAATGAGTATTTCTTTAGATAGAAAAGAATAGAGATGGCATTTCTCAGAGATTGCTAAAACCAGTATTATAATTTATTTGAGAACAGAAGAGGGTACAATAAAATATCTAAACTTTTTCAAGATTATACTTTTGTGGCCTGTAGTAAGTTAAGCTGGTATGAATACCATATAATGAGAGTTTTATAAGGAGATTAAGTTTTTATGTTAGAGTGTACAAAAGAGTACATTTGTAGATTGTAAAAAGTCAAAATTTATATATATATATATATTTAAAATTATATATATATATATATATATATATATATATATATATATAATTTTAAAGCACATCTATCTTTTCATGACCCAGAGAAAAATCCTTATTTAAGCTTTTTTTTTTTTAACCATAGCTGAAAGTGTTAATGTCTACTAGATTACCTGACTTCACTCTCTTCTGATTTGGGGATGGCAACTATAAAAAATGAACAAGGTTGGGGGGTGACTGGGTGGCTCAGTCGGTTATGTGTCCAACTTTGGCTTAGGTCATGATCTCATGGCTCCTGAGTTTGAGCCCTGTGTGGGGCTCTGTGCTGACAGCTCAGAGCCTGGAGCCTGCTTCAGATTCTCTCTCTCTCTCTCTCTCTCTCTCTCTCTCTCTCTCTCTCTCCCTGCCCCTCCCTTGCTCTCTCTCTCTCTCTCTTTCTATGTCTCTCAAAAATAAATAAACATAAAAAAATTTAAAGATGAGCAAGGGAATTTGATCTAACATATAGAAACTGAACATTTTAAGGTCTAGATGTTTAGGGATGTCAAACCTTTTCTTATAAGAAAAGTTCAGGAGAGAGATAGAGGTAGTCCCAGGAATAGGATGGGAGATTTGTGGCCTGGTATCAATCCCATATTTGTCCTATTTCATCCTTTTGTAGGACAAAATAGAATCCCAAGGAGGTAGGGAAGGTGCAATAGCCATTTCCATTACTTGAATTCTTTATTCCTTCATACTATTTAAAAACTTAAGGGGTGCATGGATGGCTCATTTGGTTAAGAACTGGACTTTGGCTCAGGTCATGATCTCATGGTTCATGGGTTTGAGCCTCACGTTGGGCTCCGTGCTGACAGCTCAGAGCCTGGAGCCTGCTTTGGTTTTTGTGTCTCCCTCTCTCTCTGCCCCTCCCCTGCTCATGCTCTGTCTATGTCTCTCTCTCAAAAATACATTTAAAAAATTAACAAATTAAACGTTGTGAAATTCCCTCTCTATCGGATCCTTTATATCCAAAGAATTTAATGTCAATATTTTCTTGTTGGGATGAGCACTGGGTGTTGTATGGAAACCAATTTGACAATAAATTATATTAAAAATAATAATATCAATCTTTTCATTTTTAATAGTCTTGGTGCTTATTTACTGTATACCCTGGATAAACTTCTGAGTCAACTCATAGATTAGCTCATGGAGTCTAGTAAGAGGCCCTGCACACATTTACTTTGGTTAAACTCTATACTTGTGCAGCCATCTTCACTTATGCACCTCTCACATGACATAGTTCTACAGCTTTGTCACCTGATTTATATCCACTTAGCGTTATTCACTCTGAAAATTTACTTTATACCAAGCACATAAACAAAATGAAATACAATTTAAGAAATAAGCTCACAACATTTCAATTAAATTCATTAATCAAGGCAGTTTATGGAAATGCCACATGCAGACTGTAAACTTCATAAATATTCAAGCAGTGAACAACTAGACAATCACATTTCTTAGTAATAAATGGTTTGTCTTGGTGGCTTTATTTTAGTATGAAAGATACAGAACATTCCCATCCACTGGCTTGAATTCTTATTTTGAAACTGTTTAAAACCATGCATATCATCAAACAGAACCTTTGTTTTGGTGACATTTCTTTTTCCATATGTTCTCCATTTACCTTTCTCTCTAGATTCACTGACTTAATACTAATTAGCACCTGCACCTGAATTCAGGAAGCATCATTTGAATCAAACCAAGTCAAGCTGTCTGTTAAGGGAAAAAAAAGTTCCAAGTTCCTAGATTTCCAAGTAACACATATGGACAATATACTTTGTTGATATTCTCTCACACATGTGCCTTTTTAAAGTATGAGAATTGATGTATACTTTCTTTCAGTATGTACAAATACAGCCACACTGGTAGCATTAGACTATGCTATAAGGTGCTTTATCTGGTTGCAAGTTTACATTCTAATACAAGAATTCTGTTGAACAAATGCAGGATGGTATTTAACACATTCACATTATATGTTTACAAATTATTATACTAGGTTTGGGGATAGAAAGAAGAAAAAGGAGAGTCAGGCAGTGATGCAAGACTGTATTTGAGGGAACATTTGAACTGGATCTTGAAAGATATTTTAAGAGATCAAAAGAGAAATAAAATAGAGAAAAGGTTAGGTAAGAACCAAAGAAGAAAATGTGTTGTGGCCTAGGGACTGAATACAGAAAGGAGAATAACTTTAGGCAGGGGAATCTATAGCTTAAATGCAATCAAATGCAGTGTCATCAAACTAGGAAAATTGACTCATCCTTTGATTTCAAGTGTTACTAACCTCATGTCAACTGAAGCCTACATCTTCCATGTTTCCATATCTCAATTATGGTGATCACCTATATATTTTCTAATTGTGTCATATCCATCTTCCAGCTGGACAATTGAAGGCAGAGTCTTTGGTTTTTCATGTTCCTCTCTGGAGTCTGACTCACCCTCTAGTATTCCTATACTGAAGACCAGCCCAACTCTTTTTAATACTTCAATGATTGGTTACTTTACAAGGAACCTTTGTCCACTGTTGGAGGACATTGATATGTTGTCGTTCCTTATGTCCCATTTATCTGTCTCTTGGTAATGATGTCTGGCAGTTGGTGCTAGTGTTGCTCTCTGGAATCACAACAGGCCTCTATTTCATCTGCTCATCAAGTCCCATGAAAACATGTAACTCCTATTCCTGATATTTTTCCTTTTCAGTGTATCCATTCTTAATTTCTTCATTATTTCCCCATTTTCCATTCCTCTTTCCAACCTTCCTCCTTTTTATTCATCCATCAAGTGTCCATGCAACCAACAAGTATTTAGAACTACTAAATACCAGACACAACTATGCATAGTTTTTATTATTCTTCCAAATTTTGGGTTTTCCTATCTGGGCTGTTAGTGGTTTTTTAGTATTAAAGGATAAATTAGAAATAACCACGATGCTCCATATACAATTTGACCAACAGGGAGCACAATGAAGTGCCATTTCCCCAATTCGAGTGGTCTTCTCCTCGAATGCCATCGAGGATGTCTAACTATTTACAGTTGCAGTGAACCGTAATTTATATCACTTTGTGGTCTGCTTATTTATTTTTCCTGTAAAAAGTGCATAAGGCCAAATATTTCTTATTAAAATTTGTAGTAACTTTTAACAAAATGTAGATCTTTATAAGTATACATGTTGAATTTCAATTTTTTGGTTCCTTCTATTAAAATTTTCAAAACTGTTCCTATTATTTATGTTTGTCTATTATCTACAAAGTTAATAAACTATACTTCCTTATCTTTAGCCAGGTCATTGAACAAAATATACAGTTGAAATCCTGGACTTCATTTGAGTCATCTTTTCAAGTTGATTCCAAGCTATTTAGCAATACTATCTGAACATTGTATTCGACCAGTAACCAGCAATTGATTCAACTAAAAGCACTACCATTCATGTCACATTTCGCAGTTCTATCCATCAGGATGTCGTGGAAGGCTGTCAGGATCATGCTATAATAAATACATCTTAAAGCTTGACCAAAGCTAAAATTCTATTAAAAAAAAAAAGGGGAATGAGGTTAGTTGGACATGACTTATCCTGAGTGTTTTCTCTAGTGTTTACTACATACTCTTTGAAATGCTATCAGTGATACAGTTAATGATCTGTGTTCTAGCAATTAGTTTCACATATTTGAGGCTATAGTCTCCAGATCTACTCCATTTCCTATTGTCGAAATTCACAGCAACATAGACTTTTCTTTTCTAAAAAAATTTTTTTAATGTTTATTTATTTTTGCGACAGAGAGAGAGCATGAATGGGGGAGGGTCAGAGAGAGAGGGAGACACAGAATCTGAAGCAGGCTCCAGGCTCTGAGCTGTCAGCACAGAGCCTGACGCAGGGCTCGAACTCATGGACCGTGAGATCATGACCTGAGCCGAAGTCAGACGCATAACCAACTGAGCCACCCAGGCGCCCCATATAGACTTTTCATTTCAAAAATTGGGCCTCATGTTTAATGAGAATGAACAACATTATTAATATTATATGAATAATCATTGTTTTCTTCCTTTTCAAGAAATAAGTTTATATGTTTAAAAAATACATTAATTTCAACCTAAATTATTTTGAATGTGGGGCAGTATTTGAATTTTTTATATATGAGGTCATGTCTGTAATTTTATAAAGAAGGTAAGATATTTGGACTGTGTGTGGCCTTGGAAGAGTTTAATGTAAGAGAAAGTGCATGATAAATGTTTGAGATTATGATCTTAGAATAAAATTATAAATCACTAAAAAAGTATAACTAACTTCTACTTAAACTTTTTAATGAATATTATTAATCATCTTTCAACAGTATAGACCAGTAATTTCACCTCAAAACTATTGAAAATAGATGCTATGGAGAACTCAGAGTAATGGTACATTGTATGCATTTTATGATTATAGTAGGGGTTAAGTCCTCATAAATTCACAAAATGAAATTCTGTGTTACTTAGTATAACTTAATGTCTGTGAGGGTTTGAATTTTTATTAATACTGATAACATGTCATAAGATAGAATATACTATTTTTTAAAGATGAAAGTAAGCTCTTATTGAGGTCTCAGTTTTGATATTTCCTTCAAATACCTAGCTAAATGCTTTAAGGAGGATTATTTGAAAGTGTGGCTAGACAAAATTAAAATATCCTTTTTTATTTTCTATTGGTTTTCTGTAAGTTCCCATATTTTCTGTATCCACAGTCTCCTTCAGGAAACCAGTCTTCTCCTTGTCTATTGCCATTTCCTCATCCTCTGTAGTCTTGCTTTAGCTCATTTTTGTCTTTTTGATTTTCCAGTATAACTTCAATGCCATTATCTAAAGATAAATATTTAGTAACAAAATTACTTCTCAGGTTGTCAGTAGGAAACATATATTATCTTAAACCTTTATATCTGTCATAACCCTACTAATAATAATGTTTCACTGATTACATTTGCTGTGCTGTCCATTTTGAAATGTTGCCATCAGAGGGGGCATATATGAAATGGGCTGTTAATAGTAGCTAATGTTTAGTGAGGGCTTTTTATGCACCAAGCACTCTTCTTAGCATTATATTACTCATTATCTTATTTAATGTTTTCACCAACCCTACGAAGCAGGCACTTTTTTTTTATCCCTTTAGAGATGAAGGAACTAAAGAGAGGTTAAGTAGCTCACAAAAAGTAACCACCTAGTAAGTGGTGGAGTCAGCATTCAGACCTTGGTCACCTAGCTCTGGGCTGTGTGACCTTAACCACTATTTCATAATGAAGTCAATTTTAACTTACTCTCATGTTGCATATGACTTGTTCAAAGCTAGGGAGATGAAAATCACTCCTTAGTTTAGCTGAAAAAGGTGTTCTAATGCATTTTTAGCTGCAAATATCAAATACCTCAACAGAGTCCATTTACATTAAAGGAGAAT
>NW_026057577.1:43760547-43780547 GCF_023721935.1 Panthera uncia | reverse complement strand
TAGGTCAGAGGCACATGGTACCTCCCTCCCAGGAGTAGTTTTGTAATTTCCTATGGGCTTATAGTTGTTTCAAAGTAAAAAGTTAAAAATAAAAAGAATAAGTCTCACATATATGAGGGGAAAAAAATCAATACAATCCTAACATAATGCAATACGGTAGTCCCTTGTGAGGTAAAATGTATGAGTAGATGTTCAGTCTCACATTATTGTGCCCAAAACAAGAACCATGCTAATTATTTACATTGCAAAGCAGAAATAATGTAAAATTGTGGTCTCCATGCCAAAAACAAACCATCCCAATAGTAAGGCAAACCACTGTCTTTCCAAGGTGTGTTGAAATATGCAGTTGGTAAAAATCTTATCCCCAGTGTTCTCTAGATGTAGCATTGACAAGTTAGTGAATTCTTTTAAACACCAGCTAATGTCAGTTATTGATAATAAATTTCACAATAACTGTATATGTAACGGGACCATCCCTTCTCTTGGTTTCCACAATGATTTACTATTCCTCTTCCTATGCACTGGGTTTTCCTCAGTGTCTTTTTCAGTCCCTCCCCCCCCCCCCTTTACATATTTATTTATTTTTGAGAGAGAGAGAGAGAGAGAGAGAGAGAGCGAGCGCACAAGTGAGGAAGGGGCAGAGAAAGAGAGGAGGATAGAAGATCTGAAGCAGTCTCTGCACTGACAGCAGCCAGCTCAATGCTGGCTGGAACTCACAAGCCTTGAGATCTTGACCTGAGCGGAAGTTGGATTCAACCAACTGAGCCACCCAGGTTTCCTTTAAATTGCCCAACTCAGTCTTCAGACTTGTCCCTTCACTCCCTGTTGTCCTACCTTAGCTGGTCATCCACTGATGGATAATTCACAAACCTATTTCTCTGGCCCCAACCATAAGAGGGAGACAGTATATCAATTCTAATTCAGAATTTCTATGGAGAAGTGTATATAACACACTCATATACAAACACAAGTACTCCTCTGGGCAGTATCTCTAAAGTACTCTAAAGGTATCTCTAATTTAATACACCTTAAAACAAACTCTGAAATTACCATCCCCAAACCTGCTTCACCCTCACTGGCCCCACCTCACCAAATAGCAGTATTATAATTCCAGTTGCTAAGCCAAACAATTTAGCGACTGTTTCTTTTCTTTTGATAACACCATCACATCCATCACATCAACAAAATGTAACTAAACCTTAACTTTTCTTACCCTCTTCCTGCCTACTTCTTTCAGTCTGTTCAGTAAATTTGCAGGTGGATTACTGAAATAGCTTTGTCTTGTATTTCTACCTCCACACTTGCTATTCCATCATCTGTTTTCAACATGGCAGATGTTCACAGTGTGATCCTCTTAAGAGTGTAACTCAGACTATGCCATTTCTCTTCTCAAAACCTTCCATTTCATTCTGAGTTGAGGCCATTCACTCACCCCACTCCAAACAGAAAAGCCTCCTTGCTGTCTTCTGCTTCCTGGACTTTACAGTGACAGTCCACTCCACCTGTAAAGCTTTTTCCTAATTTCCTTCAGGTCTGTGCTCAAATATCACCTTATAGAGGGCTTTCCTGACCAAATTTTGTAAAGCTGCATACTCTCCTATCCCACATTCCTTATTCCCCATGCCTTTATTTCTCCCCACAGAATGTATAGACCTGATATATATGTTATCAGAATATATGTTTATTTGTTTACTTTCTGTTGAATAACAAGAATTTTGTTATGGTTATGTCATAGTCTAGTACCTAGAACATATAATAATTATTTATATTTATTAAATAAGTTATTTAATTAAATAAATCACTTTTGTAGCTGAATTACACAAGTGGGAGTCATGTCAATTCTAACTCAGAATTTTTATAGAGTAATGTGTGTATATATATATATATATATATATATATATATATATATATATTATACTGGTGAATACACACAAGTGTGCTATATTTTCTCTACTCTGGAAATTAAGTATCTTAATGCTATAGGAATTAATTACCTGACTTCTTTCCACAAAAGCTCTAATATTTATAATTAAGGTTTCAGACTACAAAAAAATAAAAGTAACCTAAATTTTGTTATGCCTCCCTTTTTTCTCTCTCCATTGGAAGTCTTTTTCATGAAAATTTCAAACATGTTTGTCTGGCTCAGGCACATACATGGAAAGGAGTTCTTTTTCACTTTTCTGTACCCAGAGCATTATAACAGCTGTCACGTCTATAGTTTCATTGGTTCAGAGGGGTAGCTCTCCAGGTTATGGGAATTTCCTACTAAAGGAATTGAAAAACTCAGTGCTTCATAAAGAAGTTCAGCTGGTATGAACAGAACCACCCTGACCATAGAAATTTTGGAATTTCTTTTTAGTAGGAAATGGTCTTTCCCAATGATCTCATCCAAGACCTTCAATATAACGATAAGAAAAATATTCTTCATGCCCTGACAATATCCGGCTTAATTTACCCTCATGTGCAGTCATCTAATACCTGTTCACTCGAACCTGACAAATAATTCATGAAGGCCACCATGCCAGCCATTATAGAGGGTTTTTCCCTCTATAATGATCTCTATTACTGTTTTTTCTATCTCATTTGTATCTGAGCCTAAAAGTCACTTACTCAGTGAGGTCTTCCTTGGCAACCCAATCTAAAGCAGCATTTAATAACCTGTTAGCACATCCATAATTTTAAGTCTCAGAATAGGATGCCTCACTATTTGTTTTTACATTTATTATATGTTGTGCATCTCACTACATTTAATTCAGACTGTAGCAGCCTTGATTGCGTTGTTCACTGCTCTATCCCAAGTGACTAGAACATTTCTTGGCAGTGAGTTGGCGCTCAAAAATCATTCATTGAATGAATGAATGACATAATCCCTGTTACTTGTCATATTTGCTTAAATGATTAAAAGCCATCAGGGACGTAAGCATGTAGAGATCAACAATTATGGACTCTCCTACAGCCTCGTTGTTGGTCATTAAGGAAAGACCAGATTAATTGACCTGATCTTCATAGGTCATTAGTAATATGCCCACGTGATTTTTTATATTGGTAGACTACTCTGTGATAATCATATTAATCACAATATGTAACGAGTTTATTGATGATATGCATCTCCCATCAACAAGTGCAACCTTGCTTTCCTGCATCTGAAAGAAGAAAGGACTGGTTTCGTGTGTGTGTGTGTGTGTGTGTGTGTGCGCGCGTGCTCGTGTTTATTTTTGGGAGAGAGAGAGAGAGAGTGCAGGGGAGGGGCAGAGATAGAGAGGGAAAGAGAGAATCCCAAGCAGGCTCTGTGCTGTCAGCTTGGAGGCTGACTGGGGGCTTGAACCCATGAACCACGAGAACATGACCTGAGCCGAAATCAAGAGTAGGACACTTAACAGACTGAGCCATCCAGGCACTCTAAAAGGACTGGTTTCTTAATGTTTTTCTTTCTAAGAAATATTTTACTGAAGTACTTAAGATGAGTTACATTAAAATACAGAAAAATCACCTTAAATCTTTTTTCTTATCAGTAAAACAGGTTACTTATATCAAGTCAACAAATGATTTTTAAAAGTCTACTTCATATCAGGCTCTTCCCTCATCACGTTTTTTTTACTAATGGAGGGAAGCAGGCAGTGAGCAATTATCTGTATGGCAAGTGCTATGGTTACATGTGTTATTATATCCTTATTGCAATTCTTGGATGTAGGAATTATAACTTTTTCCGTTAACATTTTAGGGAAATTAACCTCAGAGGAGTAAGAGCACATACCCTCTATTCACATTGTTAGTTGCAGAATTGGGATTTGACCATAAATTTTTATTACTCCAAAGTCTCCCTTTCTACTTTATTGTTTGGAAAAAGAATAACCTATGGAAATTGAAATACTAACAACAACAAAAATATGAACCTTATAAGGCATTAAGATAATTATAATTTATACAAAAAACAAATTTCCCATTCAAATAGAGAATTTGGCTATACATTTTGGCCATATGGGGCGCCTGGGTGGCTTAATCAGTTAAGCGTCAGACTTCAGCACAGGTCATGATCTCAAAGTCGGTGAGTTCGAGCCCCACATCAGGCTCTGTGCTGACAGCTCAAAGCCTAGAGCCTGCTTCAGATTCTGTGTGTCCCTCTCTCTCTCTGCCCCTCCCCTGCTTGTTCGCTCCCTCTCTCTCTCTTTCTCCCAAAAATAAGTATTAAAAAAAAAACTAAGTACATATACATTACCATAATATATTACTTTAAATGTCTAAAAAATGGATCGTAGTATGAATTAGACCGCCTGAAAAAAACAACCATATGCATAGTTTATCAGGTATTGTCCAAAGTGTTGTCATTGATATAGCTCTTAGTGCTTTAAAGTTTTTAATATGGGGAATGTTAGATTCTGGTAGATGGATAAGCCAGTCTTAAAGTCAATCAGTACGCTCACACAAATCCTTCAGCTAGCTTGCTGACTAGTTCCAGAAAATAATGATGTGGACTCTATCCCTGAACCAAAGATTCTACTGGATTCTGACTTTGTATTTTGAACATGAAATCCTTTGGAGGCAAGGAGATGTTTGTGATTATAAGTACCATGGATGTAAGTGTTTCCAAAAGGGAATCTGAGAACAATCATACAGCTAAATTACCAGCATCTCTTAGGGGTATCAAGATTATTAATTGAGACATGAAGTGTTTTGTGATTGTGTGACTGGATATAAAATGGGCAGAATGATGTTTGGTAGAACTTCACGTTCTACCTCCCAGTTGAACCATCCAGTAAGATATTCATACAGTGTTTGGACCACAGTGTTAATGCTTTTGTTGCTGGTATTTTGTCTGGCTTGGGATTGGACCCAGTTGTCATGAATAGCTTTTAATATATAAAGATGAGAGAAATCTAAGCTCATAAGATAAGGGAGTCTCTTAATACAGAGTATGTGCAGTTCTAAAATACTCAACTGTATCGGACAAATACTTGGTGAAATCAAAGGTGACTTACTCAATTTTGTATTCATTTATTCATTTCAAAAACATGTATTCATTCTTTATAGGCATACTAGCAGCGCAGTTGTATTCCCAGTATTTTTAGCCTCAGAAATTTCACTATCAAGGTATGAAAGTGAGACATGCATACTCACATTCAAAATTAAATGACAATCCAAGAGGCAGCACCAGCAGTCTGTGATTGTCATATGAATAATATGAATAATAAATGATCTTAACTCATACAAAGGAAAGATCAAGGGACACACCATGGAAAAGGTTGGAATTGCCTTGTGTTTGGATGGTATTGTGAATGAGTTGAAATTGAATAAATAGTGTGCTAAGCTGGGGGAGGAGATTCCAAAGGGAGTTGAATGCCTGAAACTAGGAATTAGGTTGTAATCTTGGGAGATAGTGGGGAATTGTAAAATTAGTTCCTGACCATATTGTGTAGATCTTGAATTGCCAAGACATTTGTAGTTAAACCTGAAAGTAATGGGGACTCATGGAAGGGAGTGGAAGGAGAAGACAACATATTGGAATGAATTCATGTAATAGAAATGTGCACAATATTTTGAGATTATGCAGAAATGAGAAAGGACAAAAGTAGTTTGAACAGTGTTGAACAGTGGTTCTTAAGCTTTAATGTGTTCAAAAATCCATCCAGGTAGCTTGTTAATATTGCAGATTCCTGAGCTTTACTCCTGAGATTCTTTTTTTTTATGTTTATTTATTTTTGAGAGAGAGAGAGAGAGACAGAGACAGAGCCAGAGCATGAGTGGGGGAAGGGCAGAGAAAGAGAGGGAGACACTGAATCCAAAACAGGCTCCACACTCTGAGCTGTCAGCACAGAGCCACACATGGGGTGGCTCTGGAACAGTGAGATTATGACGTAGGCTGAAGCTGGATGTTCAACCAGGTGAGCAACCCAGGTGCCCCTACTCCTGAGATTCTGATTGAGGGCCCTTAATCTCCATCTTAACAGGGATCGATGCAATTCTGATTTAAGTGGTCTTCAGATCACATTGTGAATAATACTAAAATAGAGAAAGCTGTCACAGTAATCCAAGAGTGAAGTGGTGGAGGTTTATAACTGTAATCTTGGATGTAGGAATGAAAAGGAAGTGATGATTATAAGGGATATAGTTAAGGACAAATTAATATGACTTAGAAATGTTTGGATACAAGAAATAAAAGGGAAGAAATAGTCTAAGATAACATTAATGTATTTTTAAGGTTATTTATTTTTAGAGAGAGAGCACAAGTGGGGGCAGGTCAGAGATGGAGGGAAGGAAAGAGAAAGAGAGAGAGAGAGAAGGAGGGAGAGAATGAATGAGAATCTCAAGCAAGCTCCTCGCTGTCAGCATGGAGCCTGACCCTCGGCTCAAACCTACAAACTGAGATCATGACCTGACTTGAAATTAAGAGTCAGATGCTTAACTGAGCCTCCCAGTTGCCCTGACATAAATGTATTTAAATCAACATACAGGCATGTGATAATTTTTATTTCTACAATGGAATTTAATGAAAAGGGTCAGCACACAAAGATAATGCCCAGATGTGAACTAAAGAGAAAATACCAAATAATGAATGTGGTAATATGTGTAAATAAAAAAAAAACCAGATACAAATTAATGTACCATTTTGTATTATATTCAAATATATTCTAATGATTATTTTCCCCATTGTGGATTTGAGTGATTCTTAGTCAAAGTTCCTGAACACCTTTCATCATTAGTTTTTGAAGATGAGTATAGAATTCACAATTATCCACATCTTCCCCATCTAGCTAAGCAAACAACTCTAGGGAATTTATTGGAGCATCTCTAGTTACAGTTATTCTACATCCTGGATTTGGGAAAACAAATCTAATTAAAGTAATCATATCCTGAACTCAGATACAGAGAAAGATTGCTGGTTGCCAGAGGTAGGATGGGAGCAAGGGAGGCACAAAATGGGAGAAGATGATTGAAAGGTACAAATTTGTAGTTTTAAAGTAAATAAGCCCCAAGGATGTAATGTATAGCATTAACTATAATTAATAACACTTTATTGCTTATTTGAAAATTGATACGAGAGTAGGTCTTAAAAGTTCTTACCATAAGCAAAACAATTGTAGTTATATATGATGATGAATGTTAACAAGGTATTTTGTGGTGATCATTTTGTAATATATACATATATCAAATCATTATGTTGTACACATGAAACTAATATGTTATATATCAATTATATCTCAGTAAAAATAGTACTTTATATTTCCTAGAGATCTGTCAGACTATGAACGCCAGTTCTTGGTTCAGACAGTATAGTTACTGGAATTACCATAGGTAGTGGATAAAAATATGCATTTGGGGGCCTTATTCTCAGTAGTTGCCAGGACAAATTCTTAAGAAAATCTTGAGAAGGTTGTTACTGTTAGGTTCTAGCTTGTATCATTAAGCCAGTAGGAATGGTACTGACTTATGAAATGAAAGGTGTAAGAAAAATTAAATTTTAAGGAGAAATTAGGAACTAGAAATGTTTCTTTTGCATGGATATTGCCTAAAATTACTGTATTTCAAAATCTTTAGTTCTGTCAACATAAGGAAAGGATAAAGAAATTCAAGTAACTTGAAGAGTTAACACATAGCATATAAATCACTTTCAGTTAAGAATAAATAATAATCATATCTTCATTCTTCAAAAGAAGGCTTGGTTTGAAAGAGGGAAGGCTTTGACCTCTTGAAAGAGGTAAGGGACATGAGTAAAGAGTGAGGACTTTGGTGGGGCACCTGGGTGGCTCAGTCAGTTAAGCGTCAGACTTAAGCTCAGGTCATGATCTCGCTGTTTGTGAGTTCAAGCCCTACATCAGGCTCTGTGCTGATGGCTCTGAGACTGGGGCCTACTTTGGATTTTGTGTCTCCCTCTTTCACTGCTCCTCCCCCACTCATGTTCTGTCTCTCTCTCTCTCTCTCAAAAATAAATAGACATTAAAAAAAAAGAGTGAGGACTTTGGAGAAGTTTCAGCTGAGGGGAAAAGGAACTATCAAAGAAAATCAGACCCTAAGTTTCCCTTTGTGCTGGTCAGCTGGGTGTCATGAACGGAGTAGCTTTCCCTTTGGGGTGCACCACCTGAGTGAGACCTATGCTCTTGAGATCACACAGCCTCTCCTCCTCTGGGTCTTCCTGGGGATGACTTGGAGCCTCCTGAAAGTGACTTCTTGAGACTCACTTTTGCCCAAACACAACAAGGAGTAATCCCTCATGGAAAGGATGTTATAAATGATGGTTTGTTAGTCATCTAGCATTTTCTCATTCATTAACAGTCAGCAAAGTATTCCTATAAAGACCTAGATAGTGAATATTGTAGGTGTTGTGTGATATACAGCTTGTGTCACAACTATTCAACTCTGTTGCTGTAATGTGTAAGCAATCATAGACAATAAAAAAAAAATGAATGGATGTGACTGTGTCCCAATGAAACTGAATTTATAAAAACAGGTGGAAGTTGCATTTGTCCTAGAGCCACAGTTTGCCGAGCCCTGCTTTAGTGCAATATCTGGTTATTTCTATTATGGAGTAGTAACTGTTTAGAAAACTACCACTTTGGCTGGTTAGGAAGCTAAGTACTTTTCCTAGCACAGTGTTCCTAAAGAAATAGTTTGCCGATTAAAAACAGATATGAAACTTACCTAATACTGGATGTAGTAAATTCCTTAGGTAAAGAAATGTTAAAGACTTTGGAGGTGACAAAAATAGTGGCTAGAAATTGGGTTCCAGTATTTTTCTAGTTGTGGAAATCTTGCCCAGTTATTTAGGCCAGTTACACAAAGTAGGAATGATAATTTCTACCTGATTAAAAGGCCATGACTATCAATTGCTGTAGTATATGTGACATGCTCATGACAAGCAACATCTGTTATACAGTAGACCCTCAATAGATGTTAGTTGTCTTCCTTCTTCTCCATATGCCAAAAAATACATCTGGAGTGAAAATAAGCATAGAAACAAAGCACAGTAGAAATCAGAGCTAGTTTCATCTTTAAGATACCGTAGCTCTTTTTCTCATCAAAATATTCCTTCCTGGCTGAAACATACAGTTCTAATACTACTTGGATACAGCAAAGGATTTTCAAGAGCTCCACACCTAGCATGATACTGTAGAGGTGTTTTGTTCTCCATTTCTGTCATTTCCTCAATTATATGTAAATTAGATGTAATGTATGAATACATGTAAGTATATACATAAATGTATAGAATAATGTATTATGTATATACTTATATGTATACATATATTACTGATGTGCCAGATACTGTGCTGAGTATTTTATATTTATAATCTCATTTAGCCCTTAGAGTAACTTTGCAAAGTCAGTTCTATTATCACCCCTATTTCATAGGTGAGATATTGATACTTACAGTGGTGAATGTAGCCTGCAGTCAAGTGTCTAGAACATCTCAGAGCTGGAACTGAAACTTAGGACTTTCTGGCTGTAGTGTCCATTCCCTTAATAATGATGATGAATGACATACTTTTTAGAAAAATGTTTATATTCAATAAGACTAGTGGTTTGACCATGTTTACCAAATAAGCATTTGTGGGTTACTTGACCAACATCAAAAAAGGACTGGGTGTGTTAATAAGCCTAGTGTGTAGTTTACAACTGGTCACTTAGTCCAGGTCTTTGAACCTGCACAGAGGCCAATGCAAATAAATCTAGATCTACATTTGGCACACTCGAGAAAGCATTCTGAACAATTCAATGATGAGATTTCCATTATTTATGCATGAAGAAAATATGCTGTTTTTCCATGCACTGAGCCAGGGGGAAAATTACTCAGCCTTAGTAATATTAGACCATGGATCTTCCGTTTACTTTAAAATGGTAGTGTCATGCTGAGGAGAATAATGGTTAATATCTTTCTTCTACTTCCTCTAAATACAATGTCAAAACTACACTGATTAAAATAAATAAAATCTTGAATCATGGTGTCAAATATGCAAGAAGAAAGAGTAAGCAAGCAGAAACATTAAAAACTAACATGCTGGTGAATCTGCTGGGGTGCCTGTGTGGCTCAGTCGGTTAAGTGTCTGACTTCCGCTCCGGTCATGATCTCACCTTGAGTTTGAGCCCCATGTGGGGCTCTGTGCTGACAGCTCAGAGCCTGGAGCCTATTTTGAATTGTATATCTCCCTCTTTCTCTTCCCCTCCCCACCTCTCTCTCTGTCTCTGTCTCTCTCTTTATCTCTCAAAAATAAACAAACAGTAAAAAAAATTAAAAACTAACATGTCAATGAATCTTCTTTGAATTGTGAATTCTATATATTTTTTTTCTTCTCTCAAGGTTCTTATTTTCTTTTATTCCACTCACCAAGTTGCATGGAAATGTTAAATTCTACGAAAATGAGTAGTACCTTTTCTTAATGTTTTCTTAAGTACCATTTCATTAAAATTGTTGCATTCACAAATAAAGTGAATAAGTGGGCTACAATTCAAGTCAGGTTGTGAGTATGCCCCAGGTACTGATCCAAATTCTCTCTCTTTTGGAGGGAACGTGTATTTCTTGAGAACAGATTAAGAAACTAGCCTTCTCTCAATGCAGGAAGCCTCTTTGAAGTCTTATTTACTTCAGATTATAAGGGTGAATTGTGACACTGCTGAAACATAGCACATTTATTATCTCTTGAAGAAAAGCCATGTGACTTAATGAGTTAAACTTATTCATCTTTCAATTAATATTAGCTATAGCTACTGTAGGATTTGAATCTGGTGGTCTTGGATAATTATCTCAAAGTACTCACAGATCCATTGGAGGTCACTGAATCTAAGCATGAATAGTTAGTTGTAGAATGGCTTTATTCCTGCAAATTGAGAGAGCATTTCCCTTTCCCCCATCTATCATGGGCTTCTGATTTGGGCACCTGAAACTTGGAGCTCTTTTCAGTGTGTTTCCATACTCAATTACTGTCTGGTTTAGGGAGATAAGGGAAGAATAAAGCCCCAAAAGGACTTTTTTCATTTTTATGATATGTTCATAGTATATACAGCACAGTATTTTGCACAAAATCTGGATTACAGACAGACCTCGCTTTAAATTCATCATCTAATTTAATTGTCATCATCCTGACAAGTACAATAGCAGCAAATTTTGATTGGGTGCATAAAATGACAGTCTTTGGGTTCAATGCTTTCCGTGAATGACTTCATATAATTCTTACAAATTCCTGTCACATGTATTTTGTCATTATTCTATTTTACAGATGAGGAAACTAAAGCTCAAAAAAATTACAAAACTTTATTTTAAACATGTTTACTATCATATTCAACTCAGTTTAATAGGAGCTTTATAAAATGATAAGTATTTTAAATGTTTTCATGAGGGGAAAATGCATGCATTTTTGCCATACCCCTCCCTATCTTGTCACTTTTCAGCATCTTAAATTTTAAGGTTAAATCTTCTTTGCATTTAGAATTTAAAGATTCTTAACTACTTTTGGCCTTTGGTAGGTTAGGCCTAATTTCATAGAAACGGCTCCTTCTCATAATCTCTTTTGCATGTATGAGATTGAGCGTGACATTTCAAAACGTTTTGATTTCTTTTTTAAATTTAATTATCAAACACTGGAAGTTTAGGATCCTCTCTTAAAAGTCAGCTGGAAGCTTTTGACAGATGGACATTTAGCACCTGGGTAATCATCCTTCACTTCTCACGCATCAGTCACTTTGAAAGTTCTGTGACATCTTCCAAGGGATTTGGTAACATCTAGTCATTTTAAGTGTATTGCTGCTGTATGATCAGACACAATTTTGTAGTTATTTCAGTGGTGAAGCAATATACAGCTTCAAGTACTTTTGAATACCTTGTTGCTATACAATAGAATACCGAAGTATGGTCTTTCTCTCTGAAAGATTTATTTCCTTTACTTACAATAGATGTTTGTCTCTAAGGCATATTTTCATGTTTTTTACATACAGAATAATTTATCTTTTCAGGGAGGCATTATAGTGTAGTCTTTTGAAGACATTTTAAGTGAATATTAGGTGTCTAAATCTCATTAATTAATCTAAATCTCTTTAGTTAAATCTAAAATTCAGCTATGTGCTGCTCTGTGAATACAAGTAACAATTCATAAATCTTTACCATACCAACATGGCCCTCCTTTCCTCATTTCCAAACAACCTCACCTTATTTTACCCTAGGCCAATGGTTGGCTTGGTATTCCCCAGTATAACAAGCTGCTGCTCTGTCAATGTCTGCATTTGCATTTAGCATAGCCTGGAATGCTTGCTTGCATCCTTACTGCCTTCATTCCCAAACATCATACTCTGACTTCTCATTTTGCTTCAATTTGCTTTATAGCACTTAGCCTTGTCTAGCATATTTATATATTTGAGTGGTTATTCTCTTTCTTCCAATTACAACAGGAGAGCCAAAACTATTCAGGGTTATTCACCTATTTTCATCCAGATCTTATGCTTGGCACATATTAAGTGTTCATTAAGTATTGGCTGAATGAATTAATGTTTGGACAATGAGGCAGTAGATGTTTCTGTGTAAAGATCACCTGCATTACACTCAACATCTGCAGGAGCATGGCACAGTCCTTTTAGTCTCTGTAGAAAGATGCCTTGTGATTTTCAAAATGTGAAGAAAGAAGTAAATTGTTGCAAGGATTAAATAAAATAATGTGTGAAAATTATTTGGCAGAATGACAAAAGTTAAATCTTTGATAAATACAATAAACTTATTCCCCCAGAATTCATCATTTCCTGTCACAATGGAAATGTTGGCTTTGGTCTAGTTTAAGGCCATCCGTACCTTAAAGTTCAGTCTACTTTTGCTTTCTCAGGGACATTCTACCATCTATTATTCTCCTTTTCCCTCTCATATCCTTAATTTCTTCTCTGTTGGCTTCCTTCTCATCAACTTACCTGATTGATCTAGGGGGGCCCCTTTTGATAATTTACACAAAGTAACTATATTGCCTAGTGGGGGCCCTTCCTTAAAGATACATGATGAGATGTTTGCATAGTTGCCTACCTGCCCTTCTCATAAACTTACAAAATTTCTTGAAATTTTCTTAATTTTCAGTGCCCTGTGATTACTCTCATCTCTAAGTTTCTGCCTGAGCCAACTTCTGTCCAGAATGCCTTTACCTTGATGCTCCCCAAGACAGACATACACAGTCACACACATATGTTCATACAAGATATGACTAGCTCATTTCAACTTAAACTTGAGGTCTTGGCATCAGATCCTTCTTTGTGAAGACTCACTGACCCTTTAAGCTTTGAATATTCTTCCTGTGTTTCCATACCAGACACTACATATCCCCATCCACACCTACATCTCACTCTCTATCTCCCTGAATTATAGTTGTTTGTCTATTTGTTTACTTCCCTTATGACACAGAGTTCTTTGAGGACAAGTATTTTTTTTTCATGTTCATCAATTAAATACCAAAATCTGAATGGTAATTGACACATGGTATATAACTAATATTTTTAGCTTGAATTGACAAGTGGAGTAGTTCATTAGAAAGTTACAAGATTGGTTTTTGGTAGTACTGAAACATGGCCAGCCAAGCACTTATTGTTGAATTTGCTTCAGTGTGATAGATAAAAATGCGGTCAAGTGCGGCACTTCTTAATTCCTCACATATTTGCTGTTTGTTTCATATTAGAAGAAAAAATTACTAAAAATGACCTAACATATTGAAACAATGGGATAGGGACTTTAGTAATAGTACTTAGAGTGGTAATATTCACAATGCTATCTAATATATGTGTAGATTTTTACAATTCTAAAAGCCCTTCATATATCCATAGGAAATGCCCTAACCCTGTTTCTGAAAAACATCGAAGAGCTGAGTGAAATATAAGACTCTGAAACATGCTTTGGATATTTCTAAGTAGGCAGCAGTTTGGCCTTGTATAAGACAGTATCTGATGGTGAAAATTTCCCACTTTAAGCTGTTTGGCCTCAAATTGATGCCTCCTAACAAATAACATAACAAACGTGTATTCAAATATACCTAGGGTATATGCAAAAAGAAAGTTTAATTTAAATCTTTGTGTCATCACAAAGTTGGCAGAGGACCCTTAGTTATCATAACTTACCATTTAATTCCATGTTCTGAATTGAAATGGTGCTTGTTCACTCTTAGTTTTTAATTGACATCATTTCTGCTAGCACTTTCCATCATTATTGACAGGAATGTTCTCCCTTGTTAGTTGTCCCATAGCATGCTGAGTGATTGATTGGATTGCTAGGGCAGATTTAAAATGCACTGGCAGAAAAGGATGGTGGTGGTGGTGTATAATAATCTCTGTACCATAGTAGTGGCACAAACTGATTATTTAGGTTTGTTCAGGAAAAATACACTGATCATATATGTGAATTTTTCACTTTATATACCGATGTCCTGATGGTGAGTAATGAAAACTTTCAAGGAGGCCCAAATGAATGCAATAGTTTTAGAAACCCTCGTTGATTTTACCTGAAAAACTCCAACATTTATGGTCAATATTTGGGAAAAATGAATAATTTGACATATAAGAGTGGAAAATTGATGTACTCATTAAATATGTCCATTTTTGGTTGTTTTAACTATGAATATGCAACCCTTAGATTGATGAAAAGAGGAGTACCTGGGTGGCTCAGTTGGCTAAGCATCTGACTCTTGATATCAGCTCAGGTCATGATCCCACTTTTGTGAGTTTGAGCTCCTCATGGGGTTCTGCACTGACAGCACTGTACCTGTTTGAGATTCTGTTTCCCTCTTTCTCTCTGTCCCTCCCCTGCTCATGCTCTCTCTCTCTCAAAGATAAGTAAAGAAACATTAAAGATTGATGAAAAGGGTTTTTAAGTGAAAGTTAGAAGTCTCAATTTTTAACTGTATAAGATTTTCTTTTAACATAGAGACAATAAGAGTCACAGCTAAAGTGTGTATTTTCATGAAATCTGAGCTCTTAAACCAGTTTTGCCAAAAAATATTTGACTCATGGAGCAAGTCAACCAAGAGACACTAAAGTATTTTTACAACTATATAATGAGGGAATAGGTCTGGGTTGGTATTTATTGATATCTTGAAGTCACCTAAGGAGTTTTTAAAAATGCTGTCATCTGGGTCCCCTCCCTGGAAATACTGATTTCATTCATTTATGTGTGGCAATGGTTTTTAAATTTTGGCTGTTTTCAGAATCACCTGAGGAATTGGTAAATGTATAAAGCCCCAAGCTCTATCTGCTTCAAGGAGCTTGGGCTTTTGTGTTCTTAACTTGTTTTCTAAGTGATTCTGATAACATCACAGTTAGAAATAACTGGTCTACAGCTTAACATTGGAAGCTTTTAAAGCCCTTCAAGGTGATGCTCCTTAGATGCAGCCAAGGTTGGAAACCACTGAGAAAAATCAAACTTAGGATTCTTTCAACTCTATCAGAAATAACCAAAATTGGTAGCTTTTATTGAATAGTTACTGTGTATAAGGCATTATGCTAAGTATTATCTCATTAAATAATCACAAGACCTTTTGAGATAGGTAATAATCCTACTTTGTATATAATTGACATGGGGGTAAGTAATTTAGCTAAGGTCACATGACTAGGAAGTGGTGGATTGGAACCCAACAGTCTTACCTCAAAGGTCATGCAATAAACTACTTCTATAAGTAATTTTTTGGAACTATAAGAGAAGTTGAAAACTCTCAAATTGGGAACATGTTAGAAGGTACTTACATGATTTTCTTTTTAATTTCTTATTGAAGTGTAATTCACATACTGTATCCTTTTAGTTTCAAGTATACGTTATAGTGGTTTGATAGTTTTGTATATTATGAAATGATCCCCACCTTAAGTCTAGACACCTTACAAAGTTATTACAATATTATTGACTATATTCTCTATGCTATACATAAAATCCCCATGATTTTTTTTATAACTGGTAGTTTGTACCTCCTAATCCTCTTCACCTATTTCACCTACCCCCTCAATCTTTCCCCACTCTTGTAACCAACAGTTTGCATCCTGTATGTATGAGTGTATTTATGTTTGGTTTGTTCATTTGTTTTGATTTCACACATAAGAAATTATATGATATTTAGCTTTCCCTGACTTATTTCACTTAGTATAATGCCCTTGAGGTCCACCCATGCTATCTCAACTGGCAGAATTTCCTTCTTTTTTTTTCTAATGACTGAATAATATTCCATTGTGTGTGCATGTGTGTACATATACATATATACATGGTGTGTATATACATCTATCAGTAGACAATTATATTGCTTCAATATCTTGGCTATTGTAACTAATACTGTAATAAACATAGGAGTGCATGTATCTATTCAAATTGGTGTTTTCATTGTCTTTGGATAAATACCCAGAAGTAGAATTTCTGGATCATATGGTAGTTCTAATTTTTAAGTTTCCTTGAGTAACCTCTGTACTGTTTGCCATGATGACTGCACCAATTTACGTTCCCACCAACAGTATATGAGGATTCCTTTTTCTCTGAGTCGTCACCAACATTTGTTGTTTCTTATCTTTCTGGTAATAGCCAGTTTGACAGGTGTGAGTGATAGCTGATTGTGGTTTTGATTTTCATTTTGCTGATGATTAGTGATTTTGAGTACCTTTTAATGTACCTGTAGGACATCTGTATGTCTTTTTTTTTTTTTTTGAAAAAATTCTATTCAAATTCTCTGCCCATTTTTAAATTGGGTTCTATGTTATTTTGATATTAAATTGTGTGAGTTCTTTATATATTTTGGACATTAACCCCTTATCAGATGTATGATTTGTAAGTATCTTCTCCTATTCAGTAGATTGCCATATCCTTTTATCGATGGTTTCTTTTGTTGTTCAAAAGCTCTTCAGTTTGGTAAATGATTTTTCTTATATTTAAAAATATACCTGACTTGTAATTATATAGTAAAAACAAAAGAATCATTAAAAATTAATTGAGAATACAGGAAAAAGAAATTGTTCATTAATTGAAAGAAAGAAGAAAACTAATAGTGAGAAGCAGGTTAGGTTAGGTTTAAATGATTCCATTTATTCTGGAAAGAAGATCACAAACTGTATTGTTACTGTTTGAGAAGCAAGAATAAGAGTTTCAGATAGATATTCTGACATAGCTCTATTGAGCAGAAAAGTGGTAACAATTTCAGAGGAAAAAAGAAATTTGTATACTTCTTTGAAATGGTTCCAACTATTAATAATGCAGTGAATTGAAAAAAAAACTGATTTATACTGCATAATACTTCCTTTTATTTCCTTTCTTGTTTGGAAAGATACCAGCTTGATGCCTTCCTAGGCATTCTTTGGACACTGCCATTAGTCCCACTTGCATCTGTAAAGGGGAGAGAGAATGCCTTAGTCAAGTATGTTTTCAGTCCTACATAGAGGAAAGTAGGGGGACTGCCTTGTTGCTCTCGAAACATAGCCTTTCTCAGACTTTGTACATGGGCCACATATGGACAGAGTGCTGATACTTAAATGTTGGAGGAGACATTTCCTACCATGAAGAAGGAGAAGAAGAAGAAAGAAGAGGAGGAGGAGGAGAGAAGGAAGAGGAAGAAAGAAACCCATGAAGAAATACCAAACAGCATTTTTGCACAGCATTAAATTTAATTGCTCCCACTTAGAGAAGGAAACAATGAGCAAAGTGAGCATTTATTTCCATTGATGGTGTTTCATCAATGACTTGTATACTGAGCATCCACTATATGGAGAACATTGGATTTCCAGCACTCTGGACAGTCTGAGAGATGGTTCCTGATTCTGGTAGCTTTAGTATTCATTATATGATGTGCACAAAATGTACATATTCAGGTGTGTCAAAATTGACTGTGTACAGAAAATAGAATAATTACACTTCCAACAAGCCATTGTAAGTCTTAAATAAGATTTTAAATAATAAATGTACAGTGGTAGCTTCCATAAAGTTTAACTCTAAAATTATTTTAGCATTTGATCTTTAAGTAATACAGTAATACAAAACAAAGTACAAGAAAAATATGTTGTACATATATTGCTCTGAAATCCTCTTGGCTCCTGAAAAAAGCCAACCTTGTAGGAAAATACTAAATAAAGGAAGACAAATAAAAATTGAATTTGGATTTTAGTGTCAAATATTACTCTGGTTTCTTTGGGGTAATAGTGATACATGTTTTAAAATGCTTTAGTAATAGAGTGGCATTTGTCTACTGGAAGTGGCAGAAATACAAAATCGCAAGCTGGCACTGACAGTAGAAACCCCTGAAGATAAACAGAGGTTTGTAATGGAAAAGGTACATCAACCTTAACTCTGGCCCGCTATCTCAGCCTTGGCAACTACTTGCCTTGATTTCCAGCCAGGACCACTCCTGGGTACCTTAATCACAGAAGCAGCAGCCACATCATATACTAGCTGGAGGAAGATCTTCAAGAGGAAACATTGGGCATTCTCCCTACTATGGGAAAGATCCACATAATATTTAATTCTGTGTCAAGGAAAGAGGCTGAAATAATCCTAATATTGGGTCTTCGCCCAGATACAAATTTTCAGCAACTTGCACAAAAACCATTCTGGGCAACTTTGCCAGGTCACATCCCTTATCTTTGGAATCCCCAGCATGGGGCTCCTCGTCAACAAGCTCTGTGAATCAGCCAGGAAACACCAAACTCCATTTCTCAAAGGCTGAAGCAAGAGGAGGTGCAGAGGAAAGCTCAGGGGCAGTGGGGGGCAGTAGGGGAGGGAGGCGTGGGCACAGGGAGGGGAAGGATCAGGAGGGCAGGTCTGACTTCTGACTGGCTGAGGTGGTTTTGGAGAAAGTCGCAGCCCCGGCTCACCAGTCAGGAGCTGTCCAACTTTTCAGCTGCTCCGGTCTCAGGGTTCAGGCGCTCTGGACCCACTAGGCTGCTCTCACTACCACCACTGCTTTTTCTGCGTCTGGAGCTAACAATTCCTGCTTTCGCCGCAGGCGCCGAAAGGAAGGAAAGAAGAAAGGGAGGAAGGAGGGACTGACTGTTAGTGAAGCAGCGCACCGTGCGCCCTAGTCTTGGTGAACTGGGGAGCCCAGGAGCGTGTCTCTACCACAACCACTGTGGAGGGAGCCCTGTCACGTTCTGTGACCCCTCCCGCTGGCAGAGCCCCCTTTCGGTCGGCCTGAGCCTCTGGTGGCTTCAAGTGAGAAGCTGAGCCCAGCCTCTGTTCAGCTCCAGAAGCGGCGGCGGCGGCGGCGGCGGCAGCAGCAGAGGCAGCAGTATCCGGGAGGCGCTCCGGCCAGCGCGGTGAAACCGGCTGGGCAGCAGGGAGCAGAGCTGTGAGCCAGGATGGAGGCAGAGGAGAGCAGCGTGCCGACCCAGGCGGGCAGCGGCGAGGGCAGCGACGGCGCTGGAGGGGCTACACTCAAAGCCCCCAAGCACCTCTGGAGGCACGAGCAGCACCACCAGTACCCGCTCCGGCAGCCCCAGTTCCGCCTCCTGCACCCCCATCACCACCTGCCCCCGCCGCCACCGCCCTCGCCCCAGCCCCAACCCCAGTGCCCGCTGCAGCCGCCACCGCCACCCCCCCTGCCACCGCCACCGCCACCTCCCGGGGCCGCTCGAGGCCGCTACGCCTCGAGCGGGGCCACCGGCCGTGTCCGACACCGAGGCTACTCGGACACCGAGCGCTACCTGTACTGCCGCGCCATGGACCGCACCTCCTACGCCGTGGAGACTGGCCACCGGCCCGGCCTGAAGAAATCCAGGATGTCCTGGCCCTCCTCCTTCCAGGGACTCAGGCGGTGAGTGGAGAGCGCCCCCTCCCCCATTCAGGCACGGGGTCACCTCCCCAGTTAGCAGATTGTCCTCGTTGCTCTATTGATCACTAGCAATCCAGGACCCAGGGCTAAATTCTATTCCAGGAATTGAGGGAGGGAAAGCAGGGGCGTGTCTGTCCTTGCTTGAGAGGGTCAGGATTCAGGTGTGTGTAAGAGATCCTGAAAGTACAGTATAAATGGGTGTGTGTGTGTGTGTGTGTGTGTGTGAGAGAGAGAGAGAGAGAGAGAGAGAGAGAGAGAGAGAGAGAGAGA
>NW_026057577.1:43757985-43760537 GCF_023721935.1 Panthera uncia | reverse complement strand
GAGAGAGAGAGAGAGAGAGAGAGAGAGAGAGAGAGAGAGAGAGAGATTGACAGAGAGGGAGAGAATGAAAGATTTCCAGTTGTCTATACCACCCACCACCCCCTCCCCACCCACTTCAGTCCCACCCCGGCAAGTGGGACTTAACAGGAAGAATTCAGTTTGCTTGGGTGCAGTACAGAAGAGTGAAGGAAAGGGGTGGGGTGTTGAGCCAGGGAGATTCTCAGTAGTCAGTCGACTCCCCCCAGAGTGAGGGGGGTTGGTGGGGCAGATCTGATGGTGACTAGGAATGGGTGAGACAGCTTGGTTCCAGGATTGCAGCTAAAAGGCTGAGACCAACTCCCTTTCTCTTTGTCAAGTTGGGAAGTAAATTGAACAGCTAAACGGGAGAACAAACACGTGGGTGACTTGGAGAGTTTGGAGCAAAATGTTCAGCAATCCTCAGGAGAGGGATGAGTGAGGGATGGAAGGAGGGAGCTGAGGACTCTGTGGGAGTTACACTGTGTTGGTATGTGGTGTGTGCAGGCTGTATGTGTATCCATCCAGTTGTCTTTGCAGAATCCCAGGAAGAAAGTACCTCGTTTCATTTAGCAGCAGGAAAGATGCAGAGATTTGATTACAGTGATTTCCCCTTAATGTAAAGTGCTCCGGAAGAGAGGGCAAGGAGGCTGCATATCACCCAGAGTTTTAATAGAAGCCAACTGCTCCTTTTCCAAGGAACTGAGTAGTGTAAAGAACCAATTATAGCTGCTTTGAGAAGTCAGCTCAATTCTTAAGTCAGGTATGGAGGTGGAAGTTGGGCCCTCTCCCTGCAACCCAGAAACAGATCCTTTCTTCCTTATTCCAGGCCCTCCAAGGCAGGAATCCCCTGCCCCACACAGATGCACACAAATAAGCTTTCAGGAGATGCTGGCAAAGTAGAGCTGTCATCATCCAACCTCAAATGTGGGCAGGCATTGATAGAATACACATCCAAGCCATACATCTGGCTGATGGGTTATTGTAAATTGTAAATCAGGTTGGGGTGCAGAAACAGGAAAACCTGAGGCTGGGATTTTTGTCTAATTGTTAGTGACAGTAGGTTGGGTTTATCAAAAAATATTAATAGTGTTTAAATGTCTGTCTTTCTCTCCTTCCTCTTCCTTCTTTGCTCACTACCCCCCCCTGCAATCTCTTTCTTTTTTTATAAGCATGTCTCTGTGTCTTGTGTACACTATGGTCAAAGGAAATCCAGCCAAATAGAATATCCCAACCCTGATGTGCCCACATTCTCCTCATACCCTTTGCCTTCCTCACACTCAGGCAGTGGACATTTTTCATGCTGATGTCCTTATACCTGTTAGATAAAAATCAAGAGAATTATGGTTAATGATCACAGCTTGGTTCAATTTAAACTTTAAAGATTGGTGTGATTTGCAAACATTCATAAATTAATATGCAAGTTTCATTTTACACCTCAAAGTGCTAAAACCCACATGCTGTGTTACCCTTTGTTTGAAAAAGTGAACGTCTTCCACTTGTGTTGAGCACTAGGTATGTGGGTCCCCGGTGGTGCAATAAGGCAAACATGGCACTTTGAATATTTGACCTGTTAAAATTTGTGAGACTGGGTCTTTAACAAATATGGAATAAGAACAAGGGTTCTCGATTAATCTGTAGGTTGATTGCCTTTGTAGAGTCTCTTAATTAAATTCATTTTTTGATAAAATAGAATATGTCTGAGAGGATGGAGAGGGAAAATAAGCTAATTGGAGTAGAGGTACTGCATCACTGATTTGAATTTATTGTTTGCTGTCCTCTCTACACTAATTATTTTTCTCTTTGAAATTTAATTGAATGGTTCAAAGAAACCTAAAGTTATATAATATTTACCCATAGCTTCCACTGTAGCTCATCTGATAAATCATTGTCATTCTATTTAAGAATTATTAGACTTACAGTTCTTTATATCACTTAGGTATTTCCCAAACACTCATGCATTGCATGTCAAACTTTTCCTTATTAGAAGTGCCTTTGCAAATAAATGTACTTTTTAAGAGGGACATGGATATTAATTTCATTCTTTAAAGACAAGGGTAGCAATGCTTTAAAAGTATCAAAAAATCACATTTATTAACTTACTCAAACCTATTGACGATACTGAAATGAAATGATATTATCTCCATTTTATAGATAAGAACATTGAGCTCTAGAGGATATGAGTAACTTGTTCTGTAGCACAGTGACTATGAGTGCCAGAGCTACGACTGAAACCCAGGTGTCCTGCCTCAGCAAAGACAGTGGGTGCTCCAAAAATAAATATGCGCAGAACCTGGGCATGTTGACAGCATCAAGAAATATATAAAACCGAACATGAAGTTAATATTGATTGATACCACAGGACATAAAGTCCAAATAAACAAAAAATGAGATATGGTTTAAATCCTCTTTAAAAAAAAAAAAACTGCATAGGCTCTGGAAGTAATGAGAAATTTTAACTTTTATTTTTAACTTTTGAAATTCTGGCTGTTACACTGGCATTAATTATCACAATAGAGGCAAACCAGTGTATTTGT
>NW_026057577.1:43743766-43757975 GCF_023721935.1 Panthera uncia | reverse complement strand
TTGTCGACTTTGTATATTTCATATAATACAATAATAAATACGAAACAGTGTTCAGAGAATTAAAACTAATCAGAGCACTTCTTGTTGTTTCCACTGATCTTCTAAAAGGGACCAAAGTGTGAGACATGTGCAAATTGTGTGTGTGTGTGTGTGTTCATGTGTGCATGAGCCATCATTCACATGGAGGGCTTAAGTTGTCTGTCAAGTTAATGTCTCTGAAAATGCCTCATGGATGGATGGATGAGTGATTCCCTATGCACTACCAAGAAAAAGATGTCCTTTAAAAGGCTATTTTTAGCATGTATACCAGCATTTTCAGATCCTTTTATTGTCTTGACTGAAATTTTGAAAATTAGAGTACCTGAAACAATGAAAAAGAGCTGTTCTTGGTTTAATGAGGAAGTTTATGAAATAGAAAGGAGGCAATCCTCAGATATTTTGTGATGAGTTATTTTGACTCTGTGGAAAACATAGGTATGTTAAATAAATTTTGTATTAAGTTACATCTAAGAAGATAGATTGACTTTTTAATCTTAACATAAAAAATTTGACATAATAAAATTATGAGGATTGAATCTCAATGTTACCAAGAAAACCAAATGAAATGTAAAAAAACCCATATATATATCATATATAACCCATATACATTATCATATATAAATCATAAATTATATATATATATGTGTGTGTGTGTGTATATATATATATATATATATATATATATATATATATATGATATATATCAGGGGAGCCTGGGTGGCTCAGTCAGTTAAGTGTCCCACTCTTGGTTTCAGTTCAGGTCATGATCACACAGTTTGTGAGTTCGAGCCCCGCATTAGTCTCTGCACTGACATTGAGGAGCCTGCCTAGGATTCTCTTTCTACCCCTCGTTCTCTGCCCCTCCCCCACTCGTGCCCTGTCTCAAAATAAATACATAAACTTAAATAAATATTTAATTTATATATATATTATATATTATATATATTATATATATATATAAATTTAATCACTTGAACTTTAGTTCTTCAAAGTGTAATAATTGCTTAACTGAACTGATAAAGTATTTAGTTATTTCTTTGACTTCTTTTTACACAACAAAACATTTTCATCAGTAATGTGCTTTTCTAAATCTGCAGTAACATGGGGCAACTGAGTGGCTCTGTCGGTTAAGCATCCGACTTCGGCTCAGGTCATGATCTCACCAACATGGGTTCGAGCCCCACTTGGGTCTCTGTGCTGACAGCTCAGAGCCTAGAGCCTGCTTCAGATTGTCTCCCTTTCTCTGCCCCTCCCCCGCTTGTCCTCTGTCTTTCTCTGTATCTCAGAATTAAATAAAAGTTAAATCTGCAATAACGATATATATTCTCAATAACAAAATGGTCAACATCATTAATCATCAAGGAAAAGCAAATAGAAGCCACAATGAGATTTCACCTCACACCTGTCCTATTGGCTATTATCAAAAAGAGAAGAAATACCAAGTATTGGAGCAGATGTGGAGAAAAGGGAACCCTTATACACTGGTGGGAATGTAAATTGGTGTAGCCACTATAGAAGACAATATGGAGCTTTCTGAAGAAACTAAATGTAGAACTGCCATTTGATTCTTAATAAATTAAATATAGAACTACCATGTGATCTAGGCTTCTATTTCTGGGTATTTATCCAAAGAAAATGAAAATACCAGTTCAAAGAGATATATGCATTCCTGTATTCATTGCAGCATTATTTACGATAGCCAAGATAGAGAAATAAACTGAGTGTCCACTGATAGATGAATGGATAAGAAAATTGAGATGTATATAGATATAATGGAATACTATTCAGCCATAGAAAAGAATGAAATCTTGCTATTTGTGACATAAATAGGCCTTGAGGGCATTATACTAAGTGAAATAAGTCAGAGAAAGACAAATATTATCTATCTTATATTTGGAATTTAAAATAAAACAAAAACGAAGCTCACACATGCAAAAAACATGGTGGTTGACAGAGGTGGGATTTGGATTAGAGAAATGGGTGAACTGGTTTTTTGTTCTTAGTTTAAATAAATTGAAAAAAACAATTAAAGTTGGAAAGTCAAAGGGCACCTGCCTGGTTTAGTCAGTAGGTGACTCATCTCAGGATTGTGAGTTTGAGCCCCAAGTTGGATGTAGAGATTACTTAAAAAAATTTCTTAAAGAAGAAAAAGGTTGGAAATTCATATAGTATAGATGATTCCTTGAGTATAATGAAAATATTCTAGGTGACATAGATGTAAATATCAAGAAGGTAATGTTTGATTAAATTATTTTATAAAAAAGAGATAAAGACTATGATTATGTTCAATAAAAAATCCATGCAGAATGTGAAATATCTATTTGACAGTAGCCTTTTAAATACATTAATATATTAAATAAAAGGAAATATTATATTGCAGTACTTAAATGCTAAAAATCAGGTTTTTGCTTTTCTATTCTGGATTATAAAAGATATTTTTCCATTGTTTCTATTAATTTTGTTGAAGGTTTTTGGGAATTTTTTCTTCATTAAAAAATTAATGGTGATCTAAGTTCATGACGCAAAATTTTAGTTTCACATTACCAAAGTTAATGACTGAAAAATTGACTATTTAAACTGACTACATCAGTGAATCTAAGACTTTGGATTTTAAGAAACAGTAATTTTTTTTAATATTGGGTAACTGACATAAGGTTGCCATCTTTAAATTTTAATAAGTGAAGACATTAAGTTTACGTAATCAACAAAAAGGAATAGCAAAATTGTTATCTTTCACATTTCCTAATATTACCAAATTTTAGGAAATATTTGGTAGTTCTAGACTTAATGGGATCTCCAAATTGGCAAGAGAGACAACTTCAGAAAACGAAACATTTTTCACTTTTCAAATTGGATACATTCATACATGCACTTACACACACACACACACACATAATGATGAATTGGTCACTAATTTTTATCTGCAAACTATTAAGGTGAGTTTGAAAGAGCATCTTGGGAAGGGTTCTTAAACATCACATAGAGTAATAATTTAAAAGGGTAACCCCTGTTAACAACTTTTGGTAGTTACTCAAAAGCCCCGAAGTCTAACATGAGTAAAATTTTGTCCCTCTCACAGCTTATTATCCATATCCATGTTTAAAAATATACAATATGTGAGTCTATAACTTCAGTGCTGCTAGTCCTGGCTCATAGCAGGAATGTTGCTAAGGGATTATACCAAATAGCACTGTATTATATTTCAAAAGATGTTGTGGTTATTTTTACTCCGAGGAACATTTTTCTACATTTAAAAATAGGAAATCTAATTTTTCCCAAAGAAGAGGGCATTTCACGTTATTTTTTAAAACTCATCAACTAAATTGACTTGATCCCATACACACATATACCACCATCACTATGATCGTCTTGATACCCTTGGTGATCAAATGAAAAATAAGTTATGCTTTGCCTTCAGAGTAAGCATTTTTAGTTCGATCTATGTCAGTGTGTGGTATCACCATTCCTCTAGTAGTCTCAAGTGAGTGGTATCCTTGTATTCTTCCTTCCCTAAACTCTCAGATCTCAGAATCAACCAAGATGTTTTTATTCTACCTCAGAAATATTTCTTATATTTTTCAATTACTACTTCCCTAATCAAGTGCTTATCATCTGTCCCTTAAGCCTTCAGTGTCTCCTGACTCCAGTCTGTTTTATACTCCAGACCACCCAATCTCATCATCCTCTTGTCTGATATCCTTGGGTGATTCATTTTCACCTGCAAGATACAATCTAGATTTCTTAGTCTGACTCTTCAAAATGCTAGCCCAGTTTATCTACCTCACAGAAAGTCTTCCTATCCATCCTATTTCATAAATCCCATGAAATCACCACGCTAACTTCTTGCCAGGTGATGAACTCTCTGTGCCTTTTCACACCTCTTTATTTTTGAAGCTGTTTCTTCCTCCTAGACTGTTTTCCCTATGCCCTATCCCATCCCCTCCTATCTGTTTGGAAAACTTATGAATAGCATGTCAAACTTACTTCCTATGTTAGTACTTGTGTGGATAGTCTTAGAAGCAGAGGAATATTTTTCTCTTCTGGGCTTTCACGTTGCATTTTGTATATATCTTTACTCTAGCAGCTGCCAATTGCAGTTTTATATCTGTCTCCCCCATTAAGTACGTTAGGATATTATTCAGTGTGTGGTTAATATAGGTTCTCAATAAATGATGAACTTTTAAATGTGGAAATAATAATAGTGAAACCCTGCCTTTTCCGTTAGTGCTCTCAGACAGGATATACTTGGTTTTCTTAATCATCTGTGTGTAGTAAACAGAGCTAACAATATTTTGTTCATTTTATAGGTAATCAAAGGGAACTCTCAAAGAAATAGACATATACACATGTTCAAATATAGGACTCAGACTTAGCCTTAAAACTCCTAGTATGGTGATCTTGTCATCACATTGTTAGATAATATAGAATGATATTTGATGAGAGTAAGCTCATCACTTGACTGAAACTATGAAGACAGAAATTATATGATTATGAAGAGAGATAGTAGTCTTTATAATCCAGATTGTGAGAAAACAACATCACAGTGAAAACCTGATGGAATAAATTCTCCTTTTTTATTTAGAGAGTTGCTTTCACAAAATTAATTCCTGACTTTTGGTTAAGAGGATCCATTAGATTTGCAAGCAAGTGCACATTTTGGGGAGACCATACATCAGATTCTCAACAAGTCTTTAATCCACTAAATTTAAGACACCGTGTTCTAAAGTGAACTAAGTTGTTGGCTAATTCACTAAGGGAACAACTATGAGAACACTGTACACCAGTCAAATGATATTCTCACTGGAATGGCTGAAAGTAATTTGAAATGAGGTTTTAGAAAAATGCAACGCTTCCGACAGAAAAGGTCACAGTCTTATTTAAAAATGACATATCCCCAGTGGAATTTGAGGGAATTGACTTAAAATTTGATTGAAAGTATATGTAAGAATAGTAAAGGACATTTGGAAAAAAAAAACTTTAAAAAGATGTTTTTGTCTATAAGATGTCAGAACATACACTCTTTTAATTCAAACAATGTGATATTAATTTGGGAATAAACCAGTTGTTCTGTGGAACTGAGTAAAGTATCAAACATTAGACCCATATATATGTGGACATGTAGAATTTACTGAGAACAGCATTCCAACTCACTGAAACTAGGATAAATTATTTTAAATGCGGTGTTTATTAGTTTATTGAAATAAGAAAAGGTCCTTACCTCACACCACAGTAAAGAGCACTTAAAATCAATAATAAAAATACTGAAAACTTACGATAAAAGTTGGCAAAAGACGTAAAGAGGACATTCACACGGAAGAAAGAATAACAGCAATATACATGTAGAAAGATTCTCTACTTTGTGAGCAGACAAAAATAAAAAATTAAAACATTAATGTTATTTAATTTTTCATCTATTATCTTAGAGAAAGAGTAAAGGATGAATAATTCGAAAGAAACAGGCGACATGGTGAAGTAGGCACTTTCTTATATACATTCATTGTAAATAGTGTAAATTAGGAAAACTGTGGTGTGTAATCCATAATATATACCAGAATTTTATTATTTTTTATTTTTTTAACTTTTATTTATTTTGAGAAGAGAGAGAGAGAGAGAGAGAGAGAGAGAGAAGGAGAGAGAAAGGGAGACAGAGCTCAAGTTGGGGAGGGGCAGAGAGAGAGGGAGACACAGAATCTGAAGCAGACTCCAGGCTCTGAGCTCTTAGCACAGAGCCCAATGCGGGGCTGGAACAAGATCATGACCTGAGCCAAAGTTGGTCACTTAACTGACTGAGTTACCCAGGCACCCCAATATATGCCAAAATTTTAAATGGGCTTGCCTTTGACCCAGTAATTCCATGCTTAGGTATTTAGCCTAAGGATATAATTGAACGAGTGAGCCGATAAGTACTATATTGCAACATTGTGCATAATGGTAAATATCTGGCAGCCCCCCAGATATATTTCAATAGAGAACTGGTAAAGTAAATTAGGTCATGTCTACAACAAAGGACTACTAGATAAAAATGAGAGAGATGTATGTTTACCAAAGTGTAATTATAAATCCTACAAGTGGTTAAGGGGAAAAATTATTTAGAGACTGGATCATAGAACATGGTACTATTTACTTATGTATATTCATGCATACTTATATTTACACATATGAGGCTATGTCTATATATGTGTGTGCCTATGTACATAGAGATGTGTGTATGCATATTATGGTATAAGTTGTGTGTGTGTGTGTGTGTGTGTGTGCATAAAATCCTCTCTATTAGAGAAGAAGCACTAAATAGTTATAGGTATAAGAAGAGAATATTTAAGAGTAGTCTTTGTTATTGTTTTATGTTCTTTTTCTTATTTGATTTCTTTTAAAATGAGCATATGTTGGGGCGCCTGGGTGGCTCAGTAGGTTAAGCATCCGACTTCAGCTCAGGTCACGATCTCACGGTCTGTGAGTCCGTGAGTTCGAGCCCCGTGTCGGGCTCTGGGCTGATAGCTCAGAGCCTGGAGCCTGCTTCCGATTCTGTGTCTCCCTCTCTCTCTGCCCCTCCCCCATTCATGCTCTGTCTCTCTCTGTCTCAAAAATAAATAAACGTTAAAAAAAATTAAAAAAAAAATAAATAAAATGAGCATATGTTGCTTTTATAATAAGCAAAAATCATCTATTTTCCGTAAAAACACCTAATATTTTCTATTTATTTAGGTTAACCTGTTTTATTTATATCCCACTTTTCTCTCCTCCCTAAAAATCATAGCATTGTGTCACAAAACAATTTTGTGCAACAAGGTAGAATGAGAATGTCAAAGAGAAGAGAATATAACAGCATGAAGATAGTATGAGACAAGGAATCAAAAACATTCCACTAATTTCCAAGTAATTGCTAGAAATGAGTCAAAGAATTGGCTTTGTGCTTCCAATCAGCTAATCCAAGGAAGGAAACAGTATCAGTTCAAGATTCATAGTATTAGTAAGTTTTTAAAAAATGAGTGGCTGCAGACTGCACTGCTGTTTAACTCTGAATAAAAAATGTTTCCCCATGTTTTCTTGTGAAAAGGATACTGTGTGATATGTTACATAAGTTTTCTATAACTAGCCTACACTATATAAGGTATGAAATAAGTATGAATGTTTCCTGTAACTTTGGCTGTTTCTTATATAACTGCATATTGATCAAAGTGCTATCAAAGTGCTGTTTATTGAAAGTGTATTATTGGCATGGTATCCCTTGTTAGCATTCTTAACAATGCTTTCTTTCCCTTTACTGCCAAATGCTGTGTGTGCTTTATTAAGAGTAGCTGCATTCTCCAGCTTTAAGAATTCCTTCAGACTCCATCTCGTATATGCTCTTTGACCTGCTTGGTTGCTATCATCGCAGCCCTCAGTTAAGTCCAACTTGTCTAACCTCCAAGATTGGCTCAGAATTCTGGAACACCCGGGCCCAAACTGGGTCCTCCTTATTTGTAGCATGAAAATGGGAAATTCAGTCTTGATACCCAGCTCTGTGATTTCTTGGCAGGTTCCCCTACTTCTCTAGACTTCTCTAGCATATCCACTTCTAGTTAAATGCTCCCAGATAAGCTAGTTACAAAATGTAGCCCTGGGAAATACAAGAATTTAAATATAGATCAGTTAAATGTTAGAACTTATGTACCCAAATTGAGGTTGGTGTTTTAGATTAATTTACTCACAGCCCTTCTCTGTGAAACTGTTTTCCTATTGTTGTTGTTCATTTGGAAGCCAGTTAAAATCATTAGAATATAAAATAAAAGTTTGGAGTCTTCCATATACATTTTTGTTTTATCACCACTCAGAATCATTCTTGCCATCTGAAGTCTTTCATTTGCATTTAAGGCCAGGTTCTTGTCTAATGACCAATAACCAGTAGTCTCTACTAAAATCATAGAGCTCATTATGGAGATTTCTACTACAGACGATGAAGAAAGGTCCCCACTGAGAAATACTGTATGTTGTTCTCATCAGAATTTTTGAGAGATAATACAGAGTCTGAGAATGATCATTCTGTAGAATATGGGTGTAAGGAACTCATACTTACCTTAACAACTCAGAAGCTTAAAAAAAAAGCAACTCAGAAGGTGCCATATACATTAACTGATATAAAGTCAACAGATCCACAGTTTGTGGGAGATGGAAAGTTCTTGATGGTTTTACAGGTTGGTCTACTCTTTGTGTCTAACTATGTGTCTTCCCCCATGGGGAGTTCTGTGTGTACTGATTCCTCTGCCTGATTCCCCTCTTTCCCGCTCATTAGCTTTAATAATATGTATTCATACTTTAGATCATACCTCAGACATCACCTTTTAAGTTATGACTTTCAGTTTTCCCAAACATATCATAATACCTTATATTTCTTTTTTATTGCATTTATCATATTTTAAAAGTACATGTTTAATTATGTAATTATTTGATTAATGCCTATATCTTCCATCAAACTGTAACCTCTACTGAAAGCAAGGACCCTGTCAGTTTTGTTTATACCTCTGATCCTTGCACATTGTTTGCACTTAAAGATTTATTAAATAAATAAATGAGCCTTAAGAATTAATAAGGTTTTCAAATTTATAAAGCTAGATACACTATTAATAGCAGAAACAGTTCCAGTTCAGAGTATTCAACATATATTTCATTTAGTTAAAGAATTAAGTTAATATTTTTTTATTTGATGTGACAGACACTTGAGTGTTAGTGAATGTAAGTATCACCTCTGGGAAGAAGCCTGGAGCACAGGAAGTCAGTAAAGAAGTAGCCTCATGGACTGTCAAAATTATGATGTTGTAGAAGAGTTATATTGAAGGGACTAGCTAAGAAACAGAATGAAGGCATTAGATATTAATTTAATTCTATTTTGTGATTTGTCTTCATAGTTATTTAATTTATTTAGGATTGCTGCATTCTGTCCAAAGTTCATTATGTTTCTGTTTTTCTTGCTCAAGCAAATGAAGTATTCATAACTACTCAGCATCTGGTAGCTCTTTGTGACAATAAAGCCCACTAGTAAAAATTAAGAAATTTTTTTTGCCTGAGAATATAACAGTTAATTTAAAATGACTTAAGAACTTTAACAGTTACAGGAGAAAGTAAGAGTATATACCATTATTCTGACAAAATGGCATTTCAATTTCACACACGTTGTCCTTTAATATCGTATGTTAATTTTATTTTTGGTGTGGCAAGGCATGGAAGCTGTTAGAGGAGTCACTATTTTTGTTGACAATGAAATATTTTGTAAACCAAAGTCACAAAGAAGTGTTATGAAAAATAATAAGTCACATGAAACACATAATAATCACACTATTCTAATACTTCAGAAAACAAATACCTACTTAGGGAAAACAGGTTTGTATTTATTTGTTTTTAATGCAGCCATGACACGGACCATAGACTAAAACTGCAGTAGTATTTACTCTCCGGTGGAGTGCAATCCAATTTTCAGTGAGTTCAAATATAATGATTATGTATCTTATTAATTAGGCACGCATGGAGGAAAAAGTAGTGTGCTTTAGTACTTTAAAATTCTACTTCCTTAGCTAGCATTAAGACATGACTATATACAAGCAATTTAAGTAAACTAGACCACTGACCTGGTTGATCAGTGCCAACAAGCTAATTTAATGTAATGTTTCCCTAGATACTTTTTTTTTTAACTGCTTTGACCAAATTAGATTATTGAATTGACAATACTGGATCACATACTCCTTTTTATGTTTGTCACAACATCTGTTGGAACTTATGACAAAATTTAGAAATGTTTGAACCCATCAAGAAGCTACTGAGGATGTGGTGAGAGTCTGTAGGAAAGCAGTAATACAGCTAGGGTTGGCCCTCAACCAATCCGTCCACCAGCCTGTTTATTGCTTTGGATGCTGCTTGTGTCTAAGCATTTGCTTTAAATATTTGATGTAGTTAATTAATGAGTACTTTGAATCTTCTCTATTATAAAAATCTTCTTATAAAAAATAAATGCAAGCAAGTTACAAATGATAGAAGACCAAACTGAAATACAGTAGTTGTCTCCTCAAATATACATCACCAGTTTGTTTACCAGAATATTGCTATCATCTGATTTGTATTAAATAATAGGACTTGTTAGGTAGGTAGCTAAAGGCTAGTGTATCTATTGGTCAGTATTTTCTAAGGCACCAGCCTGAGAGTGGTTTAGTATACATGGAGTTCAGGTTATTGGGGGTGTAGCTGGCAGTGGTGACGGGAGAAAAAGGAAATAAGGCTCTGCTACAGGTTTTTCAACTTTCCTCTAGATGTTAGAGATTGATTTTCAGCAGGGAAATTATATGTTTAGCTTTGAATTTTTAAAGCTCATTCTGGCAAATACGTGGAGCATGGAGTGGGAAGAAATTGGAGGTGCGATTTAGGTGTTTATTGCATCAAACCAGATAAGGAATAAATCATGATAGTCTGAAACTAACGCATGGCTGTAAGAATGGAAAGGAAGAGATGAATTTAAGAGAGGTTTTATAAATGAATATGATGTGACTGGACTGAATACTGTTAGATAAAAGAATTTTTAAATTAAGTGTATTGGGGCGCCTGGGTGGCTCAGTCGGTTAAGCGTCTGATTTTGGCTCAGGTCATGATCTCACAGTCTGTGGGTTCAAGCCCCTCATCGGGCTCTGTGCTGACAGCTCAGAGCCTGGAGCCTGCTTTGGATTCTGTCTCCCTTTCTCTCTGCCCCTCCCCTGCTCTTGCTCTGTCTCTCTCTGTCACAAAAATAAATAAAAACTTTAAAAAAAATTTTAAATTAAGTGTATTTCTGAAAAATATAATGAACCCATAATTGTTTGGATGTTTAAGGTAAATTTAAAATCTTACATTTTTATTTCCCTGCGGTCGTTTAATTTTTAGCTGTTTTAGGTGTTAGTTAAGATAGTTTTAAAAGATGCCTGTAGATGATCTTCTCAGTGTTGTATTTTTTACGTAGATCACTTGTGCCATTGTATTAAACATAACCACAGCTTTTTTTTTTTTTTTTAATTTTTTTTTTCAACATTTTTTATTTATTTTTGGGACAGAGAGAGACAGAGCATGAACGGGGGAGGGGCAGAGAGAGAGGGAGACACAGAATCGGAAACAGGCTCCAGGCTCCGAGCCATCAGCCCAGAGCCTGACGCGGGGCTCGAACTCACGGACCGCGAGATCGTGACCTGGCTGAAGTCGGACGCTTAACCGACTGCGCCACCCAGGCGCCCCAACCACAGCTTTTTAATGGTGAGCACATAGGTAGGTATATCCTAAGCTGTTTTTCTCAATTCATTTGTAAAAGGTGAAAAATGAAACAACTGTTTTCTCTTAGGAGACATCTTAAACCTAATGCACTTTATTTTTTCCAAGATACTTCTCTCTGTGTCTTTCTCTCCTTGTCTCTCTCATTTTTTTAGCAAGGAATGTGGTACATTAATCTTTCCAGCTTTGGTTTTCTAATTTCAATTATTTCTGTATCCATCAATTCCAGGAAATCTTTCAAATATTATGTGTGTGTTACTGAAGAATTACTCTTGTGCTTTGCATTTGAAATCTTTTGAAAAGTTGCCTTGGCTTTGTCTTACTTTTATTCAATTGAATTTTCTTTTAAACATTTACCATGCACTTTTGCGTCTGATTAGGTCTATTTGCCTGCATTCCACTAACTCATGTGTTCATGTTTGATATATGTCTCACACACAAACCATGCAGCAACAGTAGTAAACACCCATACTGTTTTTTTGGCTCGTTTGCCTTTCTGAAAGTTCATTTTATCTAGGAAATGAGCTACTTTTCTATTCTTGTAAACAGTGTTTGATAAGAATCATTCCTTTCTTTTTCATTTTTGTAGATTTCAGGTAACTTTGTTACTATATTGAGTTGTAAATATGGTGTAAACAGAAATTTGATTTCAAATCATTTTTGTTGTAATATTCTTATATATTTCCATTCTATGTGTATATTTTTGGTTTGGTGTGTATTTTCATAGTACCGTTAATGTAAAGAACAATTGGAATGCATTTCCTTTGTTTTCTTACATTTCTTTTTTCCCCTTATTCTATCACTTAGTATTAGGTAAGTATGTAACAATTATTTTCCCTCTCAAAGAGGAAAATAACTTAAACTTCTGTCTAAGATAATAGTAAGAGCAGCTATATATAAAGTTTAAAAGACTTTTTCATAGTATTTTAATGTATACTATCCCTATTGACCCTCATATAGATTTTTAAATTTTTTTTAATGTTTATTATTTATTTTTGAGATAGACACAGCATGAGCAGGGGAAAGGCAGAGAGAGAGAGAGAGAGAGAGAGAGACAGAGGGAGACACAGACTCCGAAGCCGGCTCCAGGCTCTGAGCTGTCAGCACAGAGCTTAATGCAGGGCTCGAACCACGAACTCTGAGATCATGACCTGAGCTGAAGTTGGATGCTTAACCGAGTGAGCCACCCAGGCACCCCTCATATAGAAGGTTTTTAAGCTGAAGAGAAGCACAGTATATTCTAGAAAGTCTCCTTTTTGGTGGTATCAGAGAAGAAGAAGAAGGGGAAGAAGAGGAAGAAGGACAAAGGAGGGGGGGAGAGGGGGAGGGGGAGAAGAAAGCAAGGTGTGAGGAACCCATTTGAGACATTATGACAAAGTTCCAGGAGGAAAGTTAAAAAAGGCATAAACTAGAGCTGCAGAAGAAATAAGGATAATATTAATAGTCTAGGTTTGTCCATTCTTAGCAGTCAACTTGGAAGAAAGGTGGGCGGATGAGGAATAAAGCAGAGATGGAAATTTTAGGCTATGAACTTGGCCACATGGATGGATGATGGTACTACTAACCATGTCAGACGAATAAAGCTGATAAATGCAGTTTGAGTTGCCTGGGCACATACACATAGAAATGTCTCATAAATAATTTTCATCATCATCATTGTCATCACCTCCTGAGTGTAACCATTTATTGAGTTATTCTCCTGGCCTGGTACTCCTTGGAGCTTAATGGAGATGACACAACATGTAATTTTTACAACATTCCATGGGGTAAATACTCTTATCTCTCCATGCAGATATGGAAGAAAATACTTAGCAAGGTTACAGAACTTGTACATTCATGTGCTTCAAAGCCAGAGTCCGCTGATTCCAAGTTCTGGTTCTTTCAATACCTCACATTTTAAAGGTCAGAAAAATGGGAGAATAGTGTAGGTTGGTTTGGAGTTACTGGCAAAGTATATTTGGTATCAGTAAGAGCACCCGAAGAAGTGATGTCAGTGGAGAAGAGGCTCGAGGGTAGAAGCCACAAAAACACCATTTAAAGTACAAGTAGGAAAAGAGGAGCCAGTGAGGGCACCTAAGGAGGAACCCTAGCCTTGTGCTTTCTCAACCAAAACACCATTCCTCATTGTGTTTCTTGTAAACATGAACTCTAGACAGTTCGTCGTCTTGGGTGTTTAAGAAAATGAGTCTTCTGTCATGATCTACTTATAAGAAGAGTGTAGGATTTGTGGACATTTCATCAAGTTATGTATGTGGCATCATTAATCATTAACATATGGAAAGAGATTATTGGACACTGTAATATTTCCAGGTGAGGGAGGATACTTGGGGATTTTTATACCCTGTGTACTTGTCAAATTGGACCTCGAGTGCTGCCCCATAGAGTTGCTGCTTGAAGAATCTAAATGCCTACTGGCAAAAGAAGGAAAAGAATCACACCTTCAAGTTAGTAAAATTAAAGCTGAAGTTTATTCACTTCCCTGTCAGGTAAATGTTGACTATTTGCTGTCTCTATGAGAAAGGGAGGAAGGGCTA
The DNA here is from genome assembly GCF_023721935.1 of Panthera uncia. Classification (NCBI taxonomy): domain Eukaryota; kingdom Metazoa; phylum Chordata; class Mammalia; order Carnivora; family Felidae; genus Panthera; species Panthera uncia. Next base: position 43,744,146 of record NW_026057577.1, on the reverse strand, counting down.
CCCAGGCAGTTTGAAAATCCTGGGAATGATTGAAGACAGGTGAGATAAACCATGACAGCTGACATAGGACAAGAACCCCATCCTGGCATCACTTTTGCTTTGGGTGAGAAAAGAGAGTAGTGTTGGTTATTTTGTACATAAAATATTACTTTGGATTTTCTAAATACTTTTACTTTTAAACATGAGCAGGGGAGCACCTGGGTGGCTCAGTTGGTTAAGCATACGACTTCGACTCAGGTCATGATATCACAGTTTGTAAGTTCGAGCCCTGGGTCGGGATCTGTGAGAACAGCCTGAAGCCCACTTCTGATTCTGTGTGTCTCCCTCGCAGGCTGTGTGTGTGTGTGTGTGTGTGTGTGTGTGTGTGTGTGTGTGTGTGT